>NW_026653290.1:0-14448 GCF_009828535.3 Hylobates moloch | reverse complement strand
TATTAGATGGGCTTTACTGTCAGCCACATTTCTATGACTTAGAGGTGCTCTGTCTCACAGCAATCAAAATAATTTGCAACTTGGCCAGCAGATAGAAATAATTTTTTCATAGTTAATAACCAAGGGAACCAGAAAGGGGCGTGTGTAATTAATACTTCTCATAATACCCCGTTATAACATTTACCTTAAGCTAATAGCTAATTTTACTTCTTATGCTAGGTTGAGCTATCTATTCTCATTCTTTCCTTTCGGGCAACACCACTTTTTCTCTGAAGGTCATCATTTCCTTGGCACCCATAAACTGAGAAAATAGTTATAAAAATCTGGCAACCCTAAAGTAGAATTCAGTATAAGAACATAATAAAAACTTCATAGTTAATGCCAAAGTATTTAAATAGTCAACGAACAACAAATGATTTTAAAAACATCTGATGCCTAATTCTGTACAAGGAAGTTCTCTGAAACCAAGAAAACAAATCAAGCATATCAATGGACCAGACACATATTATGACATTAAATGGCTATAATTTTAATTCTCTCGAAGTGAACACTTCAAATGTGAAAGGTGGCATGTTGTTTTCAAATACAATGAAATGTATATGCCAAGATATGCAAGAACATTTATACGCAGGAACATTATATGCAAGAACATTAACTACCCTAAATCCTTTATCAAACATGAGTTTATGTGTGTGTTATAAATTATACATTATGTAATGTTACATATCTTATATTAATTGAATATTATATAGCATATATTCCATGTCTATGTTGCTATATGTAATACAATATATATAATGTATAATGTTACATTTAATAGTACATATTAAAACGTGCTGATAATGGAAAACATTTGAAATTTGTATTACATCCAACAAGTCCAAGACTATCAGCTGGTCTGAGGAGAAAACAGTTACTCTCAAAGGCTCTCCGAATGTCATTTTTGTTCCATCCTATTCACGCATCAACCTAATTTTAGAATACATTTTTTTCTTGGCAAAAAGGACTCCGGGCACGTTTTATCATCTGTTGTTAATTGATTACTTTTACCCTGAGAGAGGTATTTGGGTTGTGGCAATCTCAATAGAACAAATCAGCACAGAAAATTATTTGTTGTTTTAATAACAGGCATAAAGAGAACTCATTTTTTTTTCTTGGATGAAGAGAATGAAATAAACATATTTAGAATATGTAATTTAAATAGAATTCTATTAATTTACATTTATTTTATTTGTATAAGAATTAAACTGTTCAGACAATTTTAAGAATTGCAGAATATCTATTGTTTTCATCAAAGATAAAAAACCTCTTGCTATTTAATGCTACACAATCATTGCAACGCACAAGTTCAAGTATAAAATTTCTGTCAAAAGCTTTGTTATACATTTCTTTTTCCAAAAAAAAATGTTCATTTCTTAATGATTGCTGAGTCTGAAAGTTAAAGCCAAAGTCATTCTTAAGTGTACATTTTCCAACTCATGAAATGTTTATGAGCAAGGACCTTAAGGGCCACACAATCTCAGCCCCTCTTTCTTACAAATCCAAAAAGAAAATCATTATAATAGTGGCATTTATGGAAATTATAATTTTAATTTTGATGATGTATTTATAAATCAGTATGTTTCATTTTTAAATATCCAAAATAATTTTATTAAGTTGTATAAGAAACATAAGTAGGGGTGATATATATTAAAAATAAGAGATTTAAAAACTTCTGGGTTAAGATATTTGACAGTATTTGCGTCCCCATCAGATGTAAACTAGCAGAGGTAGAAACCATTTTGATCTTCAGAAATTTGGAAATTTTACTGGACGTATTGTGCCATCATATAATAATGGGACATGTTTTCTTAAATTTATTTCCAATTCTGGACTGTGGCAAATGCTGTTCATGCCTTGACATGTCCCCTTTAAGTATGCCTTAAAGGGCATGGATTTATGGATATCTGTGACTTCCTCCTTGAAACTTCTCTCTAGACAAAGAATGGTGCTCAGTTCTCACATAGATCACCCAGAAGTGATAGTAAAAGCCTGCAGGAGCAGTACCAAACCAAAAATTAATCAAAATTGGTAAAAAACAAACGAACAAAAAAACCTGTTTTCTTGCCCTTTGGTTAGAAGAACTCTGAGGTGAATTTGACACCAACTTCCAGAGGCCCCCAGTGGGACTGAGTCCCAATTGCCTGCAATGATAACCTGTTAATTAAAACCCCCGGAACTGGTTTATTCTCTTTGCAGTCTCCTACTCCCCTACCTATGCTTTGAGACCACCTCTCAAACTACTTGCCCTCAAGACCAGATCTCAGGGTCTGCTGTTGGAATTACCCAGCTTAACACATGCCCTAAATCCCAGGATAGAGAGGTTCCTTTCCTGGTCTCATGCTTTCTAGGGCCTTACTCTGATCCTCCTTTGGCATTGCCTCTCTGCACATGCAAGAAGTACATGGGCCCAGTGGGACAGATCTATATGGATCCCAGCCCCACCCATGGTTCAAGTTCATGAGACATTATAATTCACAATCCATAGTTCCTTGATCCTGTTTACAGTGCTTTCACAAGACTCTTCCCTAGGTCAGTCCTCCTGGTAGAAGACTCCTAGAACTGTGCAGTAACTAAGAGGTCACTATTAGGAGGGTATGGACCAAGAGTAAGTGGGTGGGCTGACATATCCACATGTTTAAACATAAGAACCATTAGAGTGCATGTAAGAGTTGAAAGACAGAAGACAATGGTGTGGGCACCTGACTAGCACCCAGCTACCCTGTGCTGTCATTTTCTAGTGCAAAACTCTGAGGAGTCCAAAAATTCTAAATTCAAACTTGGTCTTCAAGGTTCTTATAAAATTAGATTTGTTAAAATGGAATAATAGAATGTATTATATTTTGAAATGTGTTAGTTTGATTTGTAAGTTTTTAAAATTTAGACATATGTTATGTGGGTTTCCATTTGTACTCCTGACTTGGGCATAACAAATGTTAGGGACTATCTGGATCTGTCCCTTCCATCCCTACTCAACTCAGATGTAGTTAACCTGTATCTTTTCATTACAAGTGTGGCAATTGTCAGGATTCTATATTTAAAGATAACCGAATACATGTAAATTTACAGAAAAATTACAATTACTGAAGAAAATAAAGAAACATAAAGAAAGAATTTCTTGAAGTAAAGACTACATCATTTCATTTAACTTTGGTTATTGGAAGAAATCAGTGCTATCTACAGTTTTTCAAATAACCCATAAAAATATACTATGTTCAGATCCTAGAATAGGTCATAGTTGGAACAAAAAATCAATACCATTGTTTTGTTCAGCTACAACTGCATAACAAACTACCCAAAAACTTAGTGATTTAAAGCAACAACCATTCGTTTGCTCATAATTCTGTGGCCTGAGCTCATTTGGGACAGCTTATCATCTCCACATGGTACTACCTGGGTATTTTGACCTGTGTATATACTGGGTATTGACTGTGGTCTTTGGATCTCAGCTGGGAATTCTGTCCATGAGCACTCTAATCCTGTATGAGATGAGCCCAATCATTTTTCATAGAGTACAGAAGAATTACCAGCAGCAAAAAAGAGACTAATGTAAAAGAAGCTATCAAATATCTGCCTCTTTCCCATTCCTAAATGATCTTTTGTCCAAAGCAAGTCACGTGGCCACAACCAGGTCAACGAGGAAAGGGAGACTATACAAAACCTGTGTAAAGGCAGATATGATCCACTTGGGCTTTTACTGTAATAATCTACAATTCCCTAACTGCAGAGAAACATACATGTATCAAACTTGTGACCCGAAAAAGATAAAATCAACTGAGAGTTAAAATCCTTTTTTTCAGTTTTGGTTCCAATTCTACATTGTGTGACCTTAAGCAAACAACTTAAGGTTTTTTTCAAACTCAACTTCTTTTTTTTTCCTTTCATTTTTCAACCACAAGTTTATTTTCTAAATGTACTCCATATATTTTTAATACAAGAAAAGGGTTTATTTCCCCCCATGGATACAAGGTAGTCCCTCCCAGATATTTTTGGCATATGATTTTAAAACTGAAAGCCATCTAAAAATAGTTGTGAAAGCTAAGACATAAGCATTATTTTAATATCCTCCCAACTATTTAAGAACATCGATTTTTAAAACAATTTTTAACTTTATAATATTTTTAATTTTAGCTTTTATTTTAGATACAGGGAAGTAAACGTATTGAATTTTTACATGGGTATATTGGACCCAGGTAGTGGGTATAATACCCAATAAGTAGTTTTTCAACCCACACGTCCCTCCAAACTTCTTAACCACTTTCAATCAGTGGGATTTGATTAATAGCTTTCAAAAATTTTTATTTTCTGGCTTAGATGTACTGTGTATGAACAATATTTAAAATTGAATTAACATATAAAACAAAGGAAACTGGAGTTAATCTGGTTGAAGTAGAATGAGGAGCTAGAAGTCCCCATTTACTTCCATGGCCTCACTATAGATAAGCCAAAGCACTTCAGAAGAATTTTGGGGCTTCATAGAATATAATTTGGTTAACTAATTTATTAGACTTGTTTGTGCCTTAATAGGTCATAATTGTATAAAAACACATCAAACATATGGAAGAGATTAAGTAATATAGTAAGTTGAACACTGCCTTCTATAGTTGTTTTTGGTATATTATTAACAAACAATAGTCAGAGCTTTTAATTCAGAAAATGAATAATCAAGAATGAATAATTATATTTATTACATGTATATACATAATTGTATAATATTTATTATAAGAAAACATGAATAATTAGATTTTAGAGAATTTTTTGGCCTATTTGTTAATCACACTGCCACCCACTACTAAAAACCTCTTAATGTAGGCTTTTTTTCTACTGTATAAGTCAAAAGACTAACTTACCTGCTCTCTTAGGCCATTCTCGCATTGCTATAAAGAAATACCTGAGACTGGGAAATTTATTTAACTTAAAAAAAAGCTTAATTTGCTCACGGTTCTGTAAGCTATAAAGGAAGCATGGAAGTATCTGCTTGGCTTCTGGGGAGGACTCAGGAAACTTACAATCATGGCAGAAGACAAAGCAGGAGCAGGCATCTTACATGGCAGGAACACAAGAGAAGAGAGTGGGGGGAGGTACTATACACTTTTCAACAATCAGACCTCGCTAGAACTCACTCACTATCCTGAGTACAGCATCAAGAGTATGGTGCTAAACCATTCATGTGAAACCACCCCCAAGATCTACTCACCTCCGACTAGTTCCCACTTCCAATATGGTGATTACAATTTGAAATGAGATTTGAGCAGGGACACAGATCCAAACCATATCACAAGTAAGTGAAATTTTTCCCATTTTAGTTATATTATTATATTTTTGAAGGCACATGAGTATCTGAATCACAAATACTCTGGAAAAGTAAGTGACTGTGTGCTAACAACTGCTCATTACTATGTCCTCTTTAATAAAAATATGAAATGTAGCCATAGACATTAAAAAAAGAATTCAGCAGTTAAAAAATTTACAGTGTTTATTTTGTAAAAAATTTGTATTAGTAGAAATTTTGTTTAATATGGTCCACTCAGAAAAAAAAACTTTTTCTAAAATGGACTAGCTGCTTAAATTGTTATATTTATTATAATATTCAATAAAATAATAATTTAAAATAATAAAGACCTATACTTATTATTGACAAATTCAACTTTTAAAATATTGGCTAAAATTGATTTTATTATTTAAAAAGAGGTTGAACTACTTTTCCTTTTCTGTCACCAGGGAGATTTAAAATAACATAATACTTAGGGGATAAAAGACAAACAGTGATAGGAAAAGAGAGGGGAAAGGAAAAGGAAAGAAAGGAAGAAAAGAAGAAAAAAGAGGATAAATATAAAGGAGAGGGGAAGTAGGAATTGAGGAAGGAAAATGAAAAGTATTTGGAATGCTAAAACAATGTCATGTGACCCTTTTTGCCTGACCAACCTCAAATGTCTGAGAGCACTGGACTTGCCTTCCCATGAAGTCTGTAAGTATCTGCCAGCAGGGCAGACTGGTATGCAGTTCCCTGTCTGATTTTACTGAAAAGTTCTAAGTGCACATTCTCCCAGGTGCCCTAAAGCACAGGGAAAGAAGGTCATAGACAGATACCAGAGTGCTGTAGTATGTAAATGGCAAGGATGGCCAATCCTTATGAGCACAGTCAAGCTAGCCTTAAGAGCTATAGAAAAACTAATTAATTTTGTTGTTCAAGTCTAGTAGGGCTTTATTAACCTTCTGTCTGCTTGATCTGCCAATTATTGCAAGAGGTCTAATAAGATCTTCCACTGTAATTTAGAATTTGTTCATTTCTCTTTTTACATTAATTGATTTTGGCTTTATACATTTTGAGAATATGTGTTTAGGTATAAATAATTTCAAAGTTTCTTCTCCAAGTTGGATTTTTCCCTTTTTTAATTAAGTAATACACTTATTTACCACAAAGTCTACTTGTTTTAATATTAATATATCTCTATGCCAACTATTTTATGATTAGTAAATACCTGGTATAGGTTTTTTGATATTTTACCAGGAAATTTTATAAACAGTATAAAGCTACATTTTAGTTTTCATTGTGAAAATATCACCTTTTATAGTTTAGTCTGTTCATATTTATTGTGATTAATGATATATTTGTGTTTATTTTAACATCTCATTTTGTGCCACACTTTATCCCATTTTATTTTGTTCTTTTCTATTCTTGAATTCTATTGAATTCATCAAGTTTTGTTTATTTTCATTTATGCCTCTACTGATTTAGAAATTATACATTCTATCCCTATACTTTTCATTGCCCCAAATATTCAACATCTATACTTCACATAAAAATATCTTACAGTAATTCAACCCTGGTCCCTAAAATGTACAAACTTTACATGCCTATAATGGCAAACCCTTCCTTATAAAGTTGCTATCTAGTAACTGAGCTCACTTTGTTTTGGTAACACCTGAATTATTTATTCTTATCATTATTTCTACAGTCAAATCCTCACGAGAGTTACCCACATTTACTGATTATTTTAGTAACCATTGTTCTTGGATCCCAATTCTCTCTTCTGAATTCAATTTCCTTCACCAATAAGAGGCCTTCTACTTGTTCTTTTACCAAAATCTCTGAGTTTTAAATGGTCTCAAGTTCATTGTTGAATTACAAATGTTTTTATTTCATCTTTACTCATGAGCGCTAGTTCACTAGGACATAAAATTCTAGACTGGCAGTTAATTTTCATCAGCACTATAATGGTATTGTCTTTTGGCTTCTAATGTTACTGTTGGTAATTCTGCCTTCAGTATAACTTTTGTTCCTTTAAAAATAATCTGCCTTTTTTCTCTCATTGCTTTTTGGAATTTCTCTTATCTTTGCCATTCTATGGTTTCACTATGACCTATCTATCTACGTGTAAATTTAGGTATTCTTCTATTGTCTTCTGGTATTGTAGACATTTTATTTCTGCTTTTCCTTATTCTCATTTGCTCCTAGTAAGATAAGAAATTTATCTGTCTTAGGTGGTCACTTGTAGAGGACCTCATTCCATATTTACTTTACAGCAATCTCTTAGTTCTAACTATGGAGGTAACTCAATATGCAGCCCTTGGGTCCATTTCCTGTATCAAAGAAGCATCTACCTATTAAATGTAGATAGGGTACTTGTTTGTTTGTTTGTTTGGTTTTTCATGCCCTGGCAGTTTTGTAATGATCTAAAGAAAAATTTACATCTTAAAAAAATATATATAACATATATATGTATACATATACAAACAGGATATATATATATATCTTCCTGTTAACAGGTTGAGTATTCCTTATCTGAAATGCCTGAGGCCAGAAGTATTTTAGATTTCAGAATTTTTCAGATTTTGGAATACACGCATATGCATAATGAGATAACTTAGGGATAGGACCCAAGTCTAAACAGGAAATTCATTTATGTTTCATATACACATTATATACATAGCCTGAAGGTAATTTTACATATTTTAAGTAATTTTGTTCATGAAACAAGTTTCGACTGCCTTTTGACTGTGACCTAATATGAGATCAAATGTGAAATTTTCCACCTGTGGCACCATGTTGGTGATCAAAATGTTTCTGATTTTGAGCATTTGGGGTTTTGGAGCATTCAAATTTTGGATTTCCACGTTGGTTTTACTCAACCTATAATCAATAATGTGAACCCTGAAAATCTGAGGCAGGTCTCAGTTAATTTAGAAAGTTTAATATGCCAAGGTTGAGGACACACGCCTGTGATGTGACACAGTCTCAAGAGGTCCTGACAACATGTGTTCAAGGTGGTTGGGGCACAACTTGGTTTTATACATTTTAGGGAGACATGAGACATCAATCAGTATGTGTAAGATGTGCATTGGTTCAGTTCGAAAAGGTGGGCCAAGGTGGGACAACCCAAAGAGGGGAGGGGGCTTCTAGGTCATAGGTAGATAAGAGACAAATGGTTGTATTTTTCTGAGTTTCTGATTAGCCTCTCCAAAGGAGGCAATTAGATATGCATTTATCTCAGTGAGCAGAGGGGTTACTTTGAATAGAATGAGAGGCAGGTTTGCCATAAGCAATTCCCAGCTTGACTTTTCCCTTTAGCATAGTGATTTTGGCACCTCAAGATTTAGTTTCTTTCACAATAAACTCTTGTTCCACCAATAATATTACAGCCAAAAATATAACCCCAACCGCTTAGGCAACTGAACGGACCCCCTCTGGGCCAAGGGAAACCTGAAACATTGAATTACCAGCCATGATGGAAAGGAAGGTTGGACGTTATACCCTCTCCCTTTTGGAGTTTAGACACAACTGACCATCATTAAGATTAAAATAGATATCATAAGACTGATGAAACAGACTCTTTTTGTCAATAAGATACCAAATTCCAAACTGACTCTGGTATAGCATCACATGGCAAATAACAAACCCTGAATGAAATAAAATCATTTTACCCCCAAATACGTGTCTTTGACATCTTTTGAAATGGCCCTGCAAATCTGTCTTTTGTGGGAGTAATTTTGTATCTGTAGAGAATCTTCATTAATACATCTAGGCCTTTCCTGATCTAGGAGAGATTAACTAAGCATCTGATACCTTCTAAGGCCTGAAAAAAAGACATTTAGCATCTGTTGTCTCTGATGCTTGCTATCTGGAGGCTTCATCTACATAACAAGAACGTTGGCTTCCACAACTCCATTTATCTTAACTCAAGCATTTCTTTCCAAGCAGACTTCCAGGACTGCAAGTCTTCAGCTTAACTCTTTAACCCAATTGCCAATGAGAATACCTTTGAATCCTTCTATAACTGTGATAAGCCCTCCCTGTCCTCACATTGAGATGTTTGGCTTTTCTAGGCCAAACCAATGTATACATTACATGTATTGCCTTATGTCTTTCCCTGTAACTTGCCTCTCTAAAATGTATAAAACCGAACTGTAACTCGACCATCTCAGGCACTTTCTCAAGACCTCCTGAGGTTGTTCTCCTGTCTATGTCACTCATATTGGCTCAGAATAAACCTCTTTAAATATTTCACAGAGTTTGGCTTTTTCATCAACAAAATGCACCACAACTCACTTAGACTCTTCCCATCTCTGCCACCACTACTACCAGATCTCATGTGAGATTCTATACATTATTGACAGAGTGATGTTCCTCCACATAATCCCCTACAGTTGTGGGCATTTTTGGGAATTCCTCATAGGATACATGTAAATGGCTGGCTGCTGTTGAATTTTTGGATTTCTGTAGGCCTTCATGGGTCATTTAATGAAAAATTAGGAGGGGACCTATCAAGGAGTTCTAGCTTGATAGCATTTTACATAGTAAGTTTTCTATAATTTTCTAAGAAGACAAAATTACCCAAAGAGAACAACTGACGTAAGATTTCACTTTCTAATTAACCCCTCCATACAGAAAGAAGCAAGGGATTGCTGACAGCAAATTAACTTTGTATTTTGCATTTTCATTTCTGAATACCATAAACTTTCTCTAATTGTCCTGTATTAAATATAAACTGTTTTGAACAGAGTTTATTTTTAATTTCTTGCAGACTGATTTACTAAGTGTGCAAATTAGTATGAATGTGCTGCTAGCAGGCCAATAAACAGCATGTTTTCGAGGACTTAAAATAATGGAAAAGACTACTGAAATTTCTGATTAAATGCCTCCCTAAATATATAATTGTAGAGCATATGTTTACCACTGAAGACCTAACAGAAAGAATAAGAAACTTTTTTAAAGTTCACTTTTTTTTACTTACCAGCTCTATGTCTATAAATATAAAGCAAAGTGAGTCATTTATCAAACTGAAAATATATTAAAACTATAAGGATAAAGAATATATGCAGTCTTGGATATTACAATTATGTTGAATTGGTTATGTTACATTATTTGACTTAAAGTGTATTTTTTAAAATAACATAGAACACAATCAAGTCTCATTGTAGTCTGGTGCATGCAGAGTAGGAGGAAAGAATTTGGATTGGGCAGAAAACCAAAATGTTAGTAGGACATATATTTGTAACTAAACAAAGTACACAGGGCATATATTTACAACTAAACAAAGTACAGACTCTGACTATGAGAAGATAGGTATGAGAGGGCAGCAGGAGAAAGGCATATCCATCAAGTAACAGTTATCACTGGGGTTATCTAATGTAAGAAGCAAGCTTAAAATAAGGGAAGTTGCACAGAGAAAAGAAGAAGTGGGTAAGGCTGGTATAAAAGAGGCCAATTCCACAGTTAAAGACCCAGGATCCCAAGTTGAGGGAAAGATTCCTGTTTGAGGGGTCTAGGGCTATCCAGAACAATGATGGACGGCGGGAAGAGTGTACCAGTACCCAGGGAGGGAGCTGGCAGAAACAAACTAGACTTTTAAGAAATAAAGTAGAAATCTATGCCTGAGTGCCGGGACAGACATGACAGAAATAAATGTATCACAAAGAGGGATCATGCTGAAACCACCTTTGCAAAAATTACGACTGAGAAAATAATGACAGTGAAAGAAATCTTATCCAACGGAGTCCATCTTTCTTCTAACCTCCAAGCCATTGTTGTTTATTCCTGGGTATGAGCCAAAATAACTTTGGGAGGAACTCAGTTTATAGTTCAACTTTGAAACAAAGATGGTAACAGCTCTTTCCCAAAACAAATCCCCTTCCTACCTGGGGACGAGACTGCCTTTACAGAACTAACACATTAGACAAAAGATTAGAAATTATGGCTTAGGAGTCGTGCAGCCGGAGGCTGCAAGAGTCTGAACCTCCCCAAATTGCTCCTGGAGATAACATCACTATTGTAAAGCCCAAGATCAGTGCTTGAGATATTTTGTAGACCCTGTATCCTGGATGGATCCGCTGCCAGGAACCGGATGATAAACTGGCTCATCTGGTCTTGTGGCCTCCACCCAGGAACTGACTCAGTTCAAGAGGATGGCTTTGACCCCCGTGATTTCATCTCCAACCTGACCAATAAGCAATCTCCACTTCTCCAGCCCCTACCTGACAAATTATGCTTAAAAACTCTGATCCTTGAATTCTTGGGGAGACTGATTTAAGTAATAATAAAACTTGAGTCTCCCATACAGCCAGCTCTGCATAAATTAAACTCTATCTCTATTACAATTCCCCTGTTTTGATAAATTGGCTCTGTCTAGGCAGCAGGCCAGGAGAACCCATTGGGTGGTTACAATGTAAATGAGGAGCCAGGGCTAACAGATCCAGCATCAGACTGGTACTCACTAGACTGCAAGTAGGACATGGGAGACTGGTGGTCAGCACAGATGGGCCTCTGGATCCCACTCCTGAGATAGAAACTGGCTCAGGGTCTGGGATGGAACATGTCAACAGAGATGGTAGGGGGAAGAGAAAGAAATCAGAAATGTCCTACATTTAATGCTACTGACAATGTAACTAGTAGACTTCTTTAAAATAACAATACGACAACTGAGGTATTGCTTCTCATAAGAGGGCATTAGCTGCGGGGCTCTGCCCGCAGACCCTGACCCAAATGACGGATGAATAAAACGTACACTGACACACAGATATTCTATTTTGCCAGTCTTGCTGAGTGTCCAACCGCCTGCCCACCAAGAGAGGTTTGTCACTGCGGCCGGCCCTGAGCAGCTCGCACTCCAGGCATTTGTTTTGTATGCAATTAACAACAGAAGCTCTGAGTCAACACACTTGTGGATAATTAACATGGTTAAGAGAGTGGTTCTCAGAATGATTAAAGCTCAGGTACCATGGTCTACAGTAAATACCATTAGGGGGCAACATCCCTAGTTGACCTCCCCCGGAGAGGGCCATCTGGCTCAAAGGTCAGTTAATGGAGGTAGGGTAAACAGACTTAACTGGGGAAGCCTCTATTGTCCCTAGTATTTACCCTATGACCTAATGCTCTAAGGTAAGCACCGGCTGCCTTCAGCCTGTTCAATTATTACAAGCTATGTAACCTTTCGGTCTTCCAAAAGGTTTGTGACTATTCCCTATAACTTTCCCTAATACTTCTGCCACCATTCTGATTGAATCCCAACAGACATATCCGTATGTGATATGTTTTATGTGCCTCCTCCAATTCTTTTATGTGCTTACCCCAATTCCTTTGCTGCCACCACCTCCATCAACCTCAGCCACTTGTCTTTTTTTCCAGGTTCCTCTGCTTGGGGGTGACCTATATCTTGCATCAGAATCAATAGAGCCAACCCCTTGACTGCTCCTTTACAACCACGCACACCTGCCCCCATGCGCAGTTTCAGGCTCCTTTTGCCTTGGTAGAGCATGGAATTTGACATCTTAGCTAGAGAACGCCACCTTAAATGCTAGGGCCGTGGAGTAAAGTTTAGCAAATAGGAACAGGAGACCAGGAAGTAAACATGCAGATAAAATTCCTTTTCTTTTCTCTCTCACATTGATTGCTCAAGGGTACTTTGCAGAGACACCTGCTGAGCAATCTGATGCATATACAGTCATGCACTATCTGGTCAACCACTGAGTGCCTATATGATGGTGGTCCCATAAGATTATAATGGAGATGAAGAATTCCTATTGCCTAGTGATGTCATAAAGTCCTGCTGCAATGCATATTATGGTGATGCTGGTGTAAACAAACCTACTGAGCTGCCAGTGGTATAAAAGCCTAGCACATACAATTATGTACAGTTCATCAAACTTTATGGTAATAAATTACCAGAATTTATTTGCCATGGCAAATAATTACCAGCCTGTGTTGCTGATTTATGTATTTATCATATTGTACTTTTTCTTGTCATTTTAGGGTGTACTTCTAAAAATTAACTGTAAAATAGTCTCAGGCAGTTACTTCAGGAGGTATTCCAAAATAAAATATCGTTATTATAGCTATTATAGGAGATGACAGCTCCATGCATGCTATTGTTCCTAAAGACCTTCCAGTGTGGGAGAAGATGTGGAGGTGGAGGATAGTGATACTGATGATCCCGACTCTGTGTAGGCCTAGGGTAATGTGTGTGCTTGTGTCTTAGTTTTTAATAAAGAAGTTTAAGAAGTAAAATAAATAAATAAATAAACTTTAAAGTACAAAAGTTTATAGAATAAGGATATAAAGAAAGAAAATATTTTTGTACAGCTACATATGTTTTAGCTAAGTTTAATTACAAGAGTCAACAAGTTTAAAAATACTAAGAAGTTTATAAAGCAAAAAAGTTATAGTAAGCCAAGATTAATTTATTATATAAAATTTTAAAAAATAAATTTAGTTAGCCTAAGTATCAGTGTTTATAAAGTCTACAGGAATGTACGGTAATCTTCTAGGACTTCACATTCACTCACCACTCATTCACTGACTCTCCTAGAGCAATTTCCAGTCCTATAAGTTCCATACATGGTAAGCGCCCTGTACAGGTATATCTTTTTTTAAAATATTTTATACCCCATTTGTATTGTACCTTTTCTAGGTTTAGATATGTTTAGCTACACAAATACTTAGCATTGTGTTACAATTGCTTACGGTATTTGGTACAGTAACTTGTGCAGGTTTGTAGCCTCAGATCAACAGGTTGTACCATATAGCCTAGATGATTAGTAGGCCAGACTATCTAGGTTTGTGTAAGTACACTGTGATGTTCGTACAAAGATGAAACCACCTAACAAGGCATTTCTCAGAATGTATCCCCTTTGTTAAGCCATGCATGATTGTATTCACAGAGGTAAGTTGTGGATACTGAGGCAACAGCTCATATATCACGCATTGCTTTACCTCCCATCCTTCCCTTCCTTGTTTCTATTTTTATTTTTCCATTCTCAGTGCGCTGAATTTGCATTTCCCAAATAAAGTATTTGTATTTAATTATTGCTTAAGGTTTTATTTTCTAGGGGACTCAAACTAAGACAATTACTAGAGTAAGAATAAACAGCATTGTGATTTCACATTTTGTGCAGCATAGCATAATGGAAACA
>NW_026653289.1:0-14454 GCF_009828535.3 Hylobates moloch | reverse complement strand
TCTTGGCCAAGGGGACCTCAGAGAAACCTTGAAAACTGAGTTCTTGCCGTGATGTGTTGTTATACCCTGTCCATTGCTAAATGCCATTAGGATTTCTTTCCTACAGGTTAAACAGAAATCAGCCCTTTGGAAAGACAAGCTGCACTGCTGATGTCAACCAATGGTCTGACACTGCCCCTTCCTTTTGCAGTTTCTGCACAACTAACCAGCATTCCTTCCTACTAATAGACTGTCCACAATGGGGTGGTTCTGGCCAGTTTACAGAGGATGCGCAGTGAGGGTTTCTGTGTCCTCTGTTTCACTTTTTGATGTCAGAGGACAGAAAACTCCACCCTCTGATCATGCTAATGCTGCCATTTTTTGCACACACATCCTATGGAGAGGCATGAAGCTCAACTGAGCATGTGCATGTTTCTCCTTTCATGAATATTCATGACTTCTCCTGTAGGGTATTGAACATGTATATTTGGCCATCCTATTCAGCATAAATGCCCGTCTTATTCTTCTGACCCTCAGTGCCTGTTTTTGGCTTCTGGCCAGAGACTACATTTCTCAGCCTGTCAGAACGGCCACCCTGCAGGCTGCAATCTTGTATGAGAAATGAAGCTTTTCTTCCCAAATTTATGAATCTCAGAATTCTTCAGCTGACAACAGTAATGTTTGGCTTAATAGAAAACAGCTGGATTCTTCTACTTGCCTCTTCATTCCATCTGTTGCAATATGTTGTTTTCATTGGAGTATATGAAGAAAACCCAGCTTAAAGAGTTATGTAGTTGGAAAAAGGAGAACATTACATATCTCTGAAGAGATCTGGGGGGCCCAGAGTTTCACTTTTTTTTTTTTTGAGACAGAATCTTGCTCTGTTACCCAGGCTGGAGTGCAGTGGCATGATCTTGGCTCACTTCAACCTCCACCTCACAGGCTCAAGTGATTCTCCTGCCTTAGCCTCCTGAGTAGCTGGGATTACAGGTGTGTGCCACCACGCCCAGCTAATTTTGTATTTTTAGTAGAGATAAGGTTTCACCGTGTTGGCCAGGCTGGTCTCAAACTCCTGACCTCAAGTGAACCCCCTGCCTCTGCCTCCCAAAGTGCTGGGATTACAGGTGTGAGCCACCGCTTCACTTTGAAAGCTGTTGGGATGAAGAAGCTCCTCTCATACTCCAGCAACTCCATAAAACATCTGTAATGATGGGTGAAAATGTGTAACTCAAACTTAATGCATAAATAATATTTTATAAATTTGAATTCAGTGAGCTATCAATAAAATGTTTTCTTTTTAAAGTTTTGAATTTATTTTTTATAATTTATCAAATAATAAACATATATTGTTTAGCAAGTTTTTTTGTTGTTTTTTTGTTTTTTTTTTTTTTGAGACAGAGTCTCGCTCTGTTGTCAAGACTGGAGTACAGTGGCACGATCTCAGCTCACTGCAACCTCTGCCTCCCAGATTCAAGCAATTCTCCTGCCTCAGCTTCCTGAGTAGCTGGGACTACAGGCACATGCTACCATGCCCGTCTAACTTTTGTATTTTTAGTAGAGATGGGGGTTTCACCATGTTGACCAGGCTGGTCTCGAACTCCTGACCTCAGGTGATCCACCCACCTCAGCCTCCCAAAGTGCTGGGATTACAGGTGTGAGCTACTGCACACAGCCCATTGTTTGGCAAGTACTACAAGGCTTGTTTACAAATGTCAAAAGACAAAATTAGTTAAATGATCTAATTGGCTGTCATTTGCAATTCATGGATCAGGGCAGCATGTCTTCTAAAAATTCAGAGAAGGTATTCCAGTGAGCTGGGCAGAGGAGGTTAGCTTTATAGGCAGAAAAGGCAGAAGAAAATAGAAACAGGGACCAAAAAGTGGACGGTCTTTTCAAAGTTACTCTCCTAATACAGTTAAAACAGAGAGGACTTCCTTACTATGCCAGCTAAAACTGGCCTGTTTGGGGATTTGTCTATTATTTCTCTCACCTAATTTCCCAGAAGGTAAGATAAACTACTTAGCTTTGGTTTGGTGACACAGAACTTTAGCAAGAGTGACTCCATTTGGTTTGGTCTATTGGGGCCTAGTGCAGGAGCACAGTCCAAATCAATGGCCTCCTACAAATTTTATTTGGCATAAATAATAACAGTTCTCCCCGGCTGGGCGCAGTGGCTCACGCCTGTAATCCCAGCACTTTGGGAGGCCGAGGCGGGTGGATCACGAGGTCAGGAGATCAAGACCATCCTCGCTAACACGGTGAAACCCTGTCTCTACTAAAAATACAAAAAATTAGCCGGGCGTGATGGTGGGCGCCTGTAGTCCCAGCTGCTGGGAGGCTGAGGCAGGAGAATGGCGTGAACCCGGGAGGTGGAGCTTGCAGTGAGCCGAGATCGTGCCACTGCACTCCTCCAGCCTGAGCCACAGAGCGAGACTCCATCTCAAAAAATAAAAAATAAAACTTCTCCCCTCCACATGGGCAACCATTTTCAATTTTTCTAGCAGATTATTTTGAGGTTTCCCTTAATGTATCTAAATGAGTTTTCGGGCCAGGCACAATGGCTCACGTCTGTAATCCCAGCACTTTGGGGGACCAAGGCGGATGGATCACCTGAGGTTAGGAGTTTGAGACCAGCCTGGACAATATGGCGAAACCCCATCTCTACTAAAAATACAAAAGTTAGCCAGACATGATAGTGTGCACCTGTAGTCCCAAATACTCAGAAGGCTGAGGCAGGAGAATCTCTGGAACCTGGGAGGCAGAGGTTGCAGTGAGCTGAGATTGTGCCACTGTACTCCAGCCTGGACGACAGAGCGAGACCCCATCTCAAAAAAAAAAAAAAAAGTTTGAGTTTTTTTTTGGTTCCTATCAGGAATTATCAGTCTCCATCCCACTCTAGATGATGAGATTTTGTTTCCTTAACCATTTTTCTCCCCATTTTCTGGCCACAAACATTCACATTCCTCCAAATGTTTAAACTGGATTGTTGGTCAAATCACTATTTAGCGTTTTCATTATAATAATGATGAAAACAATACCCACTGTTGCGTTGTGTAACATAACAGGACGTTTCCTATCCTGTACAACGCCTTGTGTCTCCTAGTGTTATTAATTGCTTTTCTGTTTTGTTTTCTTTTTCCTTTGTTTTTTATTACATCACATTTTTTTAATGTGGAGGCTAGTTTTATTACAGAATGTCCCTTCACCATGTAGGAGAGGAAAAGTTTCTGTTCTACCCTCTTAAGTTTCCAGCTAGGCCTAAGAATTAAACTGACACAGGACAGATTAACAGGAGAAAAGCATGCAAGTCTTATTACAATTTTACATGTACCTGGGAGTCCTCACAAGCAAATGTAGACCCAAAGAAGTCACCATAACAGACAAGTTTATATATGTTTTAGACGAAGAAATGATAAATTTGTCAAGAAATGACAAGATAAAGGGGCTTGGGGAAATCACTAAGAGCTATATTGGGGATAAGTAGTGGAAGATAAGGGTTATTCCAATAAGTTTGTTCAGATCCATTTTGGCATTGATTCCCTATCTCTGGTCATAAGGATGTTTTTCTCTTTCTAGTAGAGGGAGGGCACCTTTATCATGGGAAATTTTCTAGCCTGTTTTTAGGTAGAAAAGAGGAGGTTGGAAAGCCCTTCCTGTACAGTCTGCTGTTTTTCAACTGCTTTCAGCTAATAATAATCAGTATGCCAAAATGGCATATTTTGGGGTGATGGCATTGTCTGAACTGCTTCAACCAGAATTTTAAAGGCTTTTTGTTATTATTGAGAACTATAAAGCTATTGTGATGCATATTACTTTGTATATGACCTATTTATCTTGTTTTATTTGTTTATTTTTTCCCTCTCTAGTTACTTGTATTGTCTTCTTTTGTCCCTCATGTTATGAAAATTCAGAACGATGTGATTTTGTATGGGATATTTTTCTATGTGTGGAATATACCTGGAATCTCATGCCCTTCACTTTGAGGAAATTTTCTTGAATTATTTCTTTGATAATTTTTTTCTATCTTTCCTGTTCTCTTTTTTATGATTCTTCTCATTTGGAAGTGACTATTTCCTATCTCTTAGTATTTTTACTGTAATTTCTGAATAATTCCAACTCTGTCTTCCAACTCTTTCATATTGTATTTTTAAAATTTCTGCTTTCACATGTTTCAATCTAAAGACTGTGTTTTTTGTTCTCTAAAATTTTTTTTTTTTTTTTTTTTTTTTAGGCAGAGTCTTGCTCTGTCGCCCAGGCTGGAGTGCAGTAGCACAATCTCGGTTCACTGCAAGCTCTGCCTCCTGGGTTCACACCATTCTCCTGCCTCAGCCTCTCCGAGTAGCTGGAACTACAGACGCCCGCCACTGAGCCCGGCTAATTTTTTGTATTTTTAGTAGAGACGGGGTTTCACCGTGGTCTCGATCTCCTGACCTTGTGATCCGCCTGCCTCGGCCTCCCAAAGTGCTGGGATTACAAGCGTGAGCCACTGCGCCCGGCTCTAAAAAATTTAAGAGCCTGTAGTCCCAGCTACTTGGGAGGATGAGATGGAAGCGTTGCTTGAGCCCAGGAGGCTGAGGCTGCAGTGAGCCATGACCACACCACTGCACTCCAGCCTGGGCAACAGAGTGAAATCCTGTTTCACTTAAAATATGTATATACATTTTACTTAGGGAATGACTGAAACTTCATTTCCAATCCCTTCCCTATAGGTTTGAAGGCAAAATAATTGAAGGAGGGGATTATAATGGGACTAAATGAAGAGTAGCCTAGTACAGGCTCCTTAGAACTTGAAAAAGGGGACTGCCAATAGGCTGAACCAAGAGATGGAGACCCCAACTCAGGAGATATTTCTTTTTGTTTTTGTTGTTTTCCTTCAACTTTTATTTTAGAATCAGGGGGTACATGTGTAGGTTTGTTACGAAGGTATATTGTGTGATGCTGAGCTTTGGAGTGCTAATGACTGTCACCCAGATAGTGAGCAGAGCACTGAATAGGTAGTTTTTCAGCCCTTGCCTCTCTCCCTAACAGCCCCCACTGTCTATTGTTCCCATCTTTATGTCCATGTGTATTCAGGGTTTAGCTCCCACTTTTAAGTCAGAACATGCATTATTTGATTTTCTGTTTCTGTGTTAGTTTGTTTAGAATAATGGCCTCTAGCTACATCCATATTGCTGCAAAGTAAATGATTACGTTCTTTTTTGTGGCAGCATAATATTCCACAGTGTATATGTACCACATGGCGGTGTATGTGTACACAATCTAATCCACCATTGATGAGCACCAGTTTGGTTTCATGTCTTTGCCATTGTGAATAGTGCTGTGATGAACACATGGGTGTATTTGTCTTTTTGATAGAACAATTTATTTTCCTTTGGGCATATACCCAATAATGGCATTGCTGGGTCGACTTGTAGTTCAATACAGTTCTTTGAGAAATCTCCAAACTGTTCTCCATGGTGGTTGAATGTATTTACATTCCTGCCAATAGTGTATAAATGTTCTCTTTTCTCTGCAGTCTTGCAACATCTGTTATTTTTTGACTTTTTTAATAATAGTGATTCTGGCTGGTATGAAATGATATCTCATTGTGCTTTTGATTTGCATTTCTCTCATGATTAGTGATGATGAGGATTTTTTCATGTTCATTGGCCACTTGTATTTCTTCTTTTGAGAAATGTCTCTTCGTGTCCTTTGCCCACTTTTTAATAGGGTTATTTGGTTTTTGCTTGTTCATTTAAGTTCCTTATAGATTCTGGATATTAGACCTTTGTCAGATGCATAATTTGTGAACATTTTCTCCCATTCTGTAGGCTGTCTGTTTACTCCCTTGATAGCTTCTCTTACTGTGCAGAATGTTTAGTTTAATTAGATCCCACTTGTAAATTTTTGTTTTTGTTGCAATTGCTTTCTAGAATTTAGTCATAGCTTCTTTTTCAAGGCTGATATAAGAAGTGTATTTCCTAGGTTTTCTTCTAGGATTTTTTTTCTTTTCTTTTTTTTTTTTTTGAGATGGAATCTTGCTCCTGTCACCCAGGCTGGAGGGTAATAGTGCAATCTGGGCTCACTCTGCCTCCCAGGCTCAAGCGATTCTCCTGTCTCAGCCTCCTGAGTAGCTGAGATTACAGGCACACACTACCACATCCAGCTAATTTTTGTATTTTTAGTAGAGACAGGGTTTCACCATGTTGGCCAGCCTGGCCTCGAACTCCTATCCTCAGGTGATCCATCTGCCTCAGCCTCCCAGAGTGCTGGGATTACAGGCATGAGCCACCGCGCCTGGCTCTTCTAGGATTTTTATAGTTTGAGATCTTACATTTAAGTCTTTAATCCATCTTGATTTAATTTTTGTGTATGGGGTTAGTTAGCAGTCTAGTTTCATTCTTCTGTATATGGATAGCCAGTTATCCCAGCACTACTTTTTGAATAGGGAGTCCTTTCCCCATTACTTAATATTGTTGAGTTTTTCGAAGATCAGATGGTTGCAGGTGTGTGGCTTTATTTCTGAGTTGCCTATTCTTTTCCATTAGTCTACCTGTCTGTTTTTGTAGCAGTGCCATGCTGTTTTAGTTGCTATACCCTTTTAGTAGAGTTTGAAGTTGGGTAATGTGATGCTTCCAGCTTTGTTCTTTTTGCTTAGGATTACTTTGGCTATTTGGGCTCTTTTTTGGTTCTATATGAATTTTATTTTATTTTATTTTATTTATTTTTCTGAGATGGAGTCTCACTCTGTTGCCCAGGCTAGAGTGCAGTGGCGTGATCTCGGCTCACTGCAACCTCCACCTCCTGGGTTCAAGCAATTCTCCTGCCTTAGCTTCTCGAGTAGCTGGGACTACAGGTGCCTGCCATCACGACTGGCAAATTTTTGTATTTTTAGTAGAGACGAGGCTTCAATGTGTTGGCCAGGCTGGTCTAGAACTCCTGACCTCAGATGATCCTCCTGCCTCCGTCTCCCAAAGTGCTGAGATTACAGGCATGAGCCACCTCGCCTGGCTGCTATATGAATTTTAGAATAGTTTCCTCTGCTTCTGTGAAAAATTACAATGGGCTGGGCACAGTGGCTCATGCTGTAATCCCTGCACTTTGGGAGGCAAGGCAGGTGGATCACCTGAGGTCAGGAGTTCAAGACCAGCCTGGCCAACATGTTGAAGCCTCGTCTCTACTAAAAATACAAAAATTAGCCAGGTGTGGTGGCAGGCACCTGTAATCCCAGCTACTCAGGAGGCTGAGGCAGGAGAACTACTTGAACCCGGGAGGCGGAGGTTGCAGTGAGTTGAGATCGTGCCACTGTACTCCAGCCTGGGTGACAATAGCAAGATTGTCTCAAAGAAAAAAATAATAAAATAAAAATGACCTTGATAGTTTGATAGAAATAGCATTGAATCTGTAAATTGCTATGGGCAGTTATGGCCATTTTAATGATATTGATTCTTTAAGAAGATATTAGAGTGCCTATGTTATACCAACAACTGTAGTGAGCCCTGGGAACCAAACATGAAAATATGTGGACACTTACTCTCAAGGAACTTTCAGCCTAATTGTTGCAATATACCTGAGTCATGGAGTCAGAGAGTCTTGCCCTCCACATCCCCAACAAAGTAAGTTGGCTAATTACCAGGCCTTTGTATTTCAGAATGGGAAACCTATCTAAGCTTAAGAACAAACCCTAAAGGAATTTTTGAGGAAGTGGTGTGGTGAAGAGAGAAGTGAGACCAGGCAACGGGAACCCAGGAGAGAAAATGGGAAAGAGAGAATAAAAGTGTCCTTAGGAGGTTCAAGTTTTTCTGTGCCTGTGTGAGGTAACTCACTCCATGGACACCCTCCCCACCTCCAACCACTCTTCTGTAAAATTTACATTTCTTGCTAACACTCTTGGAGTTGGGGTTAGAGTTTATCTGAACAATCTTTTTTTTTTTTCTTTTTGAGATGGAGTCTTGCTGTCGCCCAAGCTGGAGTGCAGTGGCGCGATCTCAGCTCACTGCAGGCTCCACCCCCTGGGGTTCACACCATTCTCCTGCCTCAGCCTCCTGAGTAGCTAGGACTATAGGTGCCCACCACCATGCCCGGCCAATTTTTTGTATTTTTAATAGAGATGGGGTTTCACCGTGTTAGCCAGGATGGTCTCAATCTCCTGACATCGTGATCCGCCCACCTCGGCCTCCCAAAGTGCTGGGATTACAGGCGTGAGCCACCACGCCCGGCCTGAACAGCAATCTTAAACATATAATTATAACACATTTATTTGACATTTATAGAGCTCTAATTGTGTGCAAGGAACTGTGCGAGATGCTAGGGCAACAGCAGTCAACAAAGGAGACACATAGTCCTAGCCTCATGGAAGGTACAGCCCAGCATGGGTGACACATGGTAGGTCAGTGCTGGGAAAGACAAACATGTTATGCTGAGGACATGGAACAATCAAGGGCATCCAGGCAGAGGCTCAGTGGAGGAGGAGTTTGCAAGGCTGTGCCAAGAACATTTTTCAGGGTAGAATCTACCCCCCAGGCAGAGATGTGGGGAATAAAGATCAAAATGGAAACAGCACTGGCCAAGTCTCAGAGCCACGTGAAATAGCACAGCACACTTAGGGATCTGGGGATTTGGGGTTGTTGAAGTCAGAGTGTTGAGTGTGAGGGGGTAGAAAAGCATAATTATACGTAGAGTCAGTGTCTGAACAGTTCAGTTAGAAAAGCACATTTTTCAGGCTAAGAAACTTGGCCTTGGTCCTGCTTAGGTTTTACAGACAAGGGATTGCCTTTCTGAAAGCTTACTCTGGAGACTGTGTAGATAGATAATAGGCTGAGAGAAAAGGAGGAAGGTGGATATAATAAAGCTCCTGCAAAAATGCAGGTGGAAAATGATGAAGACCTCCACTGGGGATGGGCAGGAGAGGACAGATTTAAGGGATGTTTGGTGAAACATTCAAGGGGAACTGCTGATGGATTGGCAAGAGGAATTCCAGCAGGATCAGGTGGCTATGCTCTGGACAATTTGCATAACTGTCAGTGGCACCATTCACCTCACATTGTAGTTATAATCTCTGTGAACAGTGGCACCTGGAGATGTGCAGTACACAGCCTAGGCAACCTTACACAGAAATCCTGACTCCAAACTCATCTGTTTCTATTACTTTTGAGCTTTGGAGGGATCTAAAATTTTTCTTTCTCTTAGGGTTTTATTGAAGCCATTTTCTTTTGGAAAAATCTCAACTAGCATTGTAGAGTGTGGTAGGAAAGTAATGTAATTGGGAAATGATATTGTCTTATTTTTCTATGTAATTTAGCCACCTTTACACTTAAGATGGCAGACACGGGAGCTAAATTTTTTTTATGGAGTTTCCCTCTTGTCGCCCAGGCTGGAGTGCAGTGGTGCAATCTCGGCTCACTGCAACCTCCACCACCCAGGTTCAAGCAATTCTCCTGCCTCAGCCTCCCGAGTAGCTGGGATAACAGGCATGAGCCACTACGCCCAGCTAATTTTTGTATTTTTAGTAGAGATGGGGTTTTACCATGTTGACCAGGCTGGCCTCGAACTCCTAACCTCGGGTGATCCACCTGCCTCAGCCTCTCAAAGTGCTGGGATTACAGGTGTGAGCCACCGTGCCCGGACAGGAGCTAAACAATTTGAGGTCAAGATGTGGCACTAACAATGTTCCCACAGATCACAGAAACACAAGTGGACAGCAGAGGCCCTTCTTGAACTAGTATTTCTACCTGGATGGAGCTTCAGAGGTCTGATTTCCACAGGAGAAGAAAATCTTTGAGAGCCAATTTTACTGCTGAGTGCAGGTGTTTTCAACTGTCTAAATAAATCTCCAGCTAATAAACATTTCAATAAATCTGTTCTGGTGCCTTCCATTCCTTAAACGATACAGCCAGAGAAGATAGAACATATGAGCTTGGATTCTGTCTCTGTAGCGGATGCAGGGATATAAGTGAGCTGAGTTTTACACATTCCAAAGGGGCCACTGATCAGGTACTTTGGGATGCACTCCAAGTGTCCTGGCTAATTAAGTTAAACCAAAGATTAGAAGGCATTTCTGTCTGGGTGCAGTGGCTCACGCCTGTAATCCCAGCATTTTGGGAGGCTGAGGCAGGTGGATTAAGACCAGCCTGGCCACGATGGTGAAACCCCATCTCTACTAAAAATACAAAAATTAGCCAGGTGTGGTGGCGGGCGCCTGTAATCCCAGCTACTCGGGAGGCTGAGGCAGAGAATTGCTTGAACCCAGGAGGCAGAGGTTGCAGTGAGCCCAGATCACGCCATTGCACTCCAGCCTGGGTGACAGAGCAAGACTCTGTCTCAAAAAAGAAAAGGCATTTCTTACTTTATACACAAAGTCATGAACTCGTCGTTTTGAACGGTATAAACTTACATGAAATATCAAAACTTTGCCCCTCCTTCCCCTTTCTCCTTTGCTAGCATGTAGCTGTTTTAGTTTGCAGAAGATAACTATGTGCCAAGAATCCAACTGGACACGGACTAAAATTACTTTCATCTTAGTGTATACCTTGGAAGTGTAAAGCGATTTTTCCTTGGCAACCTTGCATGGTTAATCCACACAAACTCCATCACTATGAACATGGGTCTTCCTTTAGAGGTGGCAAAGGCATTTGTCAGAATTTGGGGCAGGTATACCTGGATAAAGCATATTGTAAACCTATAATTTAATGCAAACTGTCAAATTTTAAATTGGCTAAAATAGTTTTAGAAGGTATACAAAAGATGGAGTAAAATATAAGCATGGTAAGGCACATGATAAATGGTTCCAGGGAATCAGAATCCAATACAAAGTTAAGTAAACAGAGTATTTTGATTAAGTTCAAGGTTGAGTGGAGAATGTCATCCATATTTTGGGGGAAGTCCTCCAATGTGAATATGAAATTATGCTATGCATGTGAGAACAACAGTTGTCATGAACTGAGTACTTCTCACATCAGGACTGTGCTTTGCCTGTGGGCCCAGGCTCAACATGTTAGATATCTCCATTTTATAGATTAAAAAAAAACATGAGGCCACTGTCAGTGTCTACAAACAAGTAAGAGGCAGAGTTTCGATTAAATTCTAAATTTGTGATTCAAAAACCCAGGTTCTCTTTTACACACCTCATTACTTCTTTGTAACTCCAGAGAGAGCTAAGTAAGTCATGCCAGAACATTTTATTTTCTATGTGGCTGAGGGTCTACCCACTCAAGAAGGTAAACATAATAGAAAAAGCTTTCTGATGAACACCTGTGGCACACACCTGTAATCTCAGCATTTTGGGAGGACAAGACAGGTGGGTCACTTGAGCCCAAGTGTTAGAGACCAGCCTGGGCAACATGGTGAAACCCCATCTCTACAAAAAATACACCAATTAGCCAGGTATGGTGGCGCACACCTGTGGGAGGATTGCCCGAGCCCAGGGAGGTCAAGGCTGCCATGAGCTTTGATTGTACCACTGTCCTCCAGCCTGAGTGACAAAGTGAGATCCTGTCTCAAAAAATAGAAAGCGGAAAAAAAAAGTTTTCTAAGATTGTATTATGCAATTCCTCACCTCCTCCAGTATGTTACAGTGAATATTTAATAACCTTTTCTTGGAAACTCATCCTTCACGTGGATGACTGGACCATACCATAAATGAGGCCATGCTCCCAGGGTCTGTGGTGGGGGGGGCTAATGGTCCACACGGTGGTACTTTTCCAGTTTGCTTGTCAGAATATTATTTTGATTCTTCCCCTGGCTGCTGTTCATGTGTTTGAAGTCCCTCTATTTATTTATTTATTTATTTGAGATGGAGTTTGGCTCTGTTGGCCAGGCTGGAGTGAAGTGGCATGATCTCGTCTCACTGCAACCTCCACCTCCCAGGTTACAGCAATTCACCTGCCTCAGCCTCCTGAGTAGCTGGAATTATAGGCACGAGCCACCATGCCCAGCTAATTTTTTAAATATTTTTAGTAGAGACGGGATTTTGCCACGTTGGCCAGGCTGGTCTTGAACTCCTGATCTCAGGTAATCCACCCACCTCAGTCTCCCAAAGTGCTGGGATTACAGGCATGAGCCACTGTGCCAGGCCCCTTTTCTTTCCTTAAATGGGGATCTCCCACTGCCTTGGGAACTAGATAATCAAACCAATTAGAGCTATATGTAAAATGAAAGTAAAATAGGCCTGAAGGGCTGGCCCACAAGGACCCCATAAGAACCCAGATTCCTTAACTTCCACTTTCATGTCACAGCAGCCCCACTGCATACCTCTTTTGTGCTGTGTCTCAGATAAAGGAGTACATCATGTCACCGAGTTCTAGGTAAGTGGGGTGCACTGAAAATTTCAGTAGAAGCAAGATGCAAACACACACAAACATGTATGATTTTATTTATTTTCTCACTGGCGCTGGCCTACCACACTTAAACATTACCATCAGACTCAAAAAATAATTTTATTTTATTTTTTTATTTTTATTTTATTTTTTGAGGCAGAGTCTCGCTCTGTCGCCCAGGCTGGAGGGCAGTGGCATGATCTCCGCTCACTGCAAGCTCCACCTCCTGGGTTCACGCCATTCTCCTGCCTCAGCCTCCCGAGTAGCTGGGACTACAGGTGCCCACAACTGTGCCTGGCTAGTTTTTTGTATTTTTAGTAGAGACAGGGTTTCACCGTGCTAGCCAGGATGGTCTCAATCTTCTGACCTCGTGATCCACCCGCCTTGGCCTCCCAAACTGCTGGGATTACAGGTGTGAGCCACCATGCCTGGCCTAAAGTAATTTTATTTCAGAAAAAATATTGTACTTGTTTAGCTTTTGTTTATACTGTTTTATTATTAATAGTTTTTTTTCTTTTTTTAAGAGATAGGATCTTGCTATGTTGCCCAGGGTGATCTCCAATTCCCGGCTTCAAGCAATCCTCCTGTCTCACCCTCCTGAGCAGCTGGGACTATAGGTATATGCCACTTCCCATTCCATTCCATTCCATTCCACTCCATTCCATTCCATTCCACTCCATTCCATTCCATTCCTTTCCATTCCATTCCATTTCGTTCCATTCCATTCCATTCCGTTCAATTGCACTCCATTCCATTCCGTTCCGTTCCGTTCTGTTCCGTTCCCTTCCATTACATTCCATTTCGATCCATTCCATTCCATTGCACTCCATTCCATTCCATTGCATTGCATTCCATTCTAATCCATTCCATTCCATTCTATTCCATTCCATTCGAATCCATTCCTTTCCATTCCATTCCATTCCAATAAATTCCATTCCATTCCATTCCTCACTATTCTATTCTAGTCATTTCTTTCAACAAGTTCTCAATCAGTCACAGTGGCTGGATTGCTGTGGCACAATGTCAGCTCACATTTTATTTCACCATTTCATTCCATTCTGTTCCATTCCTTTCCATGGCACTAAATTCCATTCCATTCCACATTATTCTATTCTATTCCTTTATTTCAACTAGTTCTCAGTCTGTCACCCTGGATGGTTTGCAGTGGCACAAAGTCAGCTTACAGTTTATTTCACCGTTCCATTCCATTCCATTCCATTCCATTCCATTCCATTCCATTCCATTCCGTTCCGTTCCGTTCCATTCCGTTCCGTTCTGTTCCATTCCATTCCATTCCATTTCGTTCCATTCGTTCCATTCCATTCCATTGCATTCCACTCCTTTCCATTCCATTCCATTCCATTCCATATCATTCCAATCAATCCACACTATTCTATTCTATTACTTTCTTTAAACAAGTTCTCAATCTGGCACCCTGGTTGGATTGCAGTGGCACAATATCAGCTCACATGTTATTTCACCATTCCATTCCATTCCATTCCATTCCGTTCCACTCCATTCCGTTCCATTCCATTCCATTTCGTTCCATACCATTCCATTCCATTGCACTCCATACCATTCCATTCCGTTCCATTCCGTTCCCTTCTGTTCCCTTCCATTGCACACTATTACGTTCCATTCCGTTCCATTGCACTCCATTCCATTCCATTCCATTCCATTCCATTCCATTCCATTCCACTACATTCCATTCCCTACTGCACTCCACTCCATTCATTTCCATTCCATTCCACTGTACTCCACTCCACTCCACTCCCTTCCTTTCTTCTCCATTCTAATCCCCTGCACTCCCCTGCACTTTTTTGCATTCCATTCCATTCCATTCCATTCCATTCCTTTCCCTTCCATTCCATTCCATTCCCTTCCCTTCCATTCCATTCCATTCCCTTCCATTCCATTCCCTTCCCTTCCATTCCATTCCATTCCATTCCATTCCCTCCCCTTCCATTCCATTCCTTTCCCTTCCATTCCATTCCATTCCCTTCCCTTCCATTCCATTCCTTTCCCTTCCATTCCATTCCATTCCATTCCCTTCCCTTCCATTCCTTTCCATTCCATTCCATTCCATTCCATTCCATTCCACTCCATTCCATTCCCTTCCCTTCCCTTCCATTCCTTTCCATTCCATTCCATTCCATTCCATTCCATTCCATTCCATTCCATT
>NW_026653288.1:0-14454 GCF_009828535.3 Hylobates moloch | reverse complement strand
TCTTGGCCAAGGGGACCTCAGAGAAACCTTGAAAACTGAGTTCTTGCTGTGATGTGTTGTTATACCCTGTCCATTGCTAAATGCCATTAGGATTTCTTTCCTACAGGTTAAACAGAAATCAGCCCTTTGGAAAGACAAGCTGCACTGCTGATGTCAACCAATGGTCTGACACTGCCCCTTCCTTTTGCAGTTTCTGCACAACTAACCAGCATTCCTTCCTACTAATAGACTGCCCACAATGGGGTGGTTCTGGCCAGTTTACAGAGGATGCGCAGTGAGGGTTTCTGTGTCCTCTGTTTCACTTTTTGATGTCAGAGGACAGAAAACTCCACCCTCTGATCATGCTAATGCTGCCATTTTTTGCACACACATCCTATGGAGAGGCATGAAGCTCAACTGAGCATGTGCATGTTTCTCCTTTCATGAATATTCATGACTTCTCCTGTAGGGTATTGAACATGTATATTTGGCCATCCTATTCAGCATAAATGCCCGTCTTATTCTTCTGACCCTCAGTGCCTGTTTTTGGCTTCTGGCCAGAGACTACATTTCTCAGCCTGTCAGAACGGCCACCCTGCAGGCTGCAATCTTGTATGAGAAATGAAGCTTTTCTTCCCAAATTTATGAATCTCAGAATTCTTCAGCTGACAACAGTAATGTTTGGCTTAATAGAAAACAGCTGGATTCTTCTACTTGCCTCTTCATTCCATCTGTTGCAATATGTTGTTTTCATTGGAGTATATGAAGAAAACCCAGCTTAAAGAGTTATGTAGTTGGAAAAAGGAGAACATTACATATCTCTGAAGAGATCTGGGGGGCCCAGAGTTTCACTTTTTTTTTTTTTTGAGACAGAATCTTGCTCTGTTACCCAGGCTGGAGTGCAGTGGCATGATCTTGGCTCACTTCAACCTCCACCTCACAGGCTCAAGTGATTCTCCTGCCTTAGCCTCCTGAGTAGCTGGGATTACAGGTGTGTGCCACCACGCCCAGCTAATTTTGTATTTTTAGTAGAGATAAGGTTTCACCGTGTTGGCCAGGCTGGTCTCAAACTCCTGACCTCAAGTGAACCCCCTGCCTCTGCCTCCCAAAGTGCTGGGATTACAGGTGTGAGCCACCGCTTCACTTTGAAAGCTGTTGGGATGAAGAAGCTCCTCTCATACTCCAGCAACTCCATAAAACATCTGTAATGATGGGTGAAAATGTGTAACTCAAACTTAATGCATAAATAATATTTTATAAATTTGAATTCAGTGAGCTATCAATAAAATGTTTTCTTTTTAAAGTTTTGAATTTATTTTTTATAATTTATCAAATAATAAACATATATTGTTTAGCAAGTTTTTTTGTTGTTTTTTTGTTTTTTTTTTTTTTGAGACAGAGTCTCGCTCTGTTGTCAAGACTGGAGTACAGTGGCACGATCTCAGCTCACTGCAACCTCTGCCTCCCAGATTCAAGCAATTCTCCTGCCTCAGCTTCCTGAGTAGCTGGGACTACAGGCACATGCTACCATGCCCGTCTAACTTTTGTATTTTTAGTAGAGATGGGGGTTTCACCATGTTGACCAGGCTGGTCTCGAACTCCTGACCTCAGGTGATCCACCCACCTCAGCCTCCCAAAGTGCTGGGATTACAGGTGTGAGCTACTGCACACAGCCCATTGTTTGGCAAGTACTACAAGGCTTGTTTACAAATGTCAAAAGACAAAATTAGTTAAATGATCTAATTGGCTGTCATTTGCAATTCATGGATCAGGGCAGCATGTCTTCTAAAAATTCAGAGAAGGTATTCCAGTGAGCTGGGCAGAGGAGGTTAGCTTTATAGGCAGAAAAGGCAGAAGAAAATAGAAACAGGGACCAAAAAGTGGACGGTCTTTTCAAAGTTACTCTCCTAATACAGTTAAAACAGAGAGGACTTCCTTACTATGCCAGCTAAAACTGGCCTGTTTGGGGATTTGTCTATTATTTCTCTCACCTAATTTCCCAGAAGGTAAGATAAACTACTTAGCTTTGGTTTGGTGACACAGAACTTTAGCAAGAGTGACTCCATTTGGTTTGGTCTATTGGGGCCTAGTGCAGGAGCACAGTCCAAATCAATGGCCTCCTACAAATTTTATTTGGCATAAATAATAACAGTTCTCCCCGGCTGGGCGCAGTGGCTCACGCCTGTAATCCCAGCACTTTGGGAGGCCGAGGCGGGTGGATCACGAGGTCAGGAGATCAAGACCATCCTCGCTAACACGGTGAAACCCTGTCTCTACTAAAAATACAAAAAATTAGCCGGGCGTGATGGTGGGCGCCTGTAGTCCCAGCTGCTGGGAGGCTGAGGCAGGAGAATGGCGTGAACCCGGGAGGTGGAGCTTGCAGTGAGCCGAGATCGTGCCACTGCACTCCTCCAGCCTGAGCCACAGAGCGAGACTCCGTCTCAAAAAATAAAAAATAAAACTTCTCCCCTCCACATGGGCAACCATTTTCAATTTTTCTAGCAGATTATTTTGAGGTTTCCCTTAATGTATCTAAATGAGTTTTCGGGCCAGGCACAATGGCTCACGTCTGTAATCCCAGCACTTTGGGGGACCAAGGCGGATGGATCACCTGAGGTTAGGAGTTTGAGACCAGCCTGGACAATATGGCGAAACCCCATCTCTACTAAAAATACAAAAGTTAGCCAGACATGATAGTGTGCACCTGTAGTCCCAAATACTCAGAAGGCTGAGGCAGGAGAATCTCTGGAACCTGGGAGGCAGAGGTTGCAGTGAGCTGAGATTGTGCCACTGTACTCCAGCCTGGACGACAGAGCGAGACCCCATCTCAAAAAAAAAAAAAAAAGTTTGAGTTTTTTTTTGGTTCCTATCAGGAATTATCAGTCTCCATCCCACTCTAGATGATGAGATTTTGTTTCCTTAACCATTTTTCTCCCCATTTTCTGGCCACAAACATTCACATTCCTCCAAATGTTTAAACTGGATTGTTGGTCAAATCACTATTTAGCGTTTTCATTATAATAATGATGAAAACAATACCCACTGTTGCGTTGTGTAACATAACAGGACGTTTCCTATCCTGTACAACGCCTTGTGTCTCCTAGTGTTATTAATTGCTTTTCTGTTTTGTTTTCTTTTTCCTTTGTTTTTTATTACATCACATTTTTTTAATGTGGAGGCTAGTTTTATTACAGAATGTCCCTTCACCATGTAGGAGAGGAAAAGTTTCTGTTCTACCCTCTTAAGTTTCCAGCTAGGCCTAAGAATTAAACTGACACAGGACAGATTAACAGGAGAAAAGCATGCAAGTCTTATTACAATTTTACATGTACCTGGGAGTCCTCACAAGCAAATGTAGACCCAAAGAAGTCACCATAACAGACAAGTTTATATATGTTTTAGACGAAGAAATGATAAATTTGTCAAGAAATGACAAGATAAAGGGGCTTGGGGAAATCACTAAGAGCTATATTGGGGATAAGTAGTGGAAGATAAGGGTTATTCCAATAAGTTTGTTCAGATCCATTTTGGCATTGATTCCCTATCTCTGGTCATAAGGATGTTTTTCTCTTTCTAGTAGAGGGAGGGCACCTTTATCATGGGAAATTTTCTAGCCTGTTTTTAGGTAGAAAAGAGGAGGTTGGAAAGCCCTTCCTGTACAGTCTGCTGTTTTTCAACTGCTTTCAGCTAATAATAATCAGTATGCCAAAATGGCATATTTTGGGGTGATGGCATTGTCTGAACTGCTTCAACCAGAATTTTAAAGGCTTTTTGTTATTATTGAGAACTATAAAGCTATTGTGATGCATATTACTTTGTATATGACCTATTTATCTTGTTTTATTTGTTTATTTTTTCCCTCTCTAGTTACTTGTATTGTCTTCTTTTGTCCCTCATGTTATGAAAATTCAGAACGATGTGATTTTGTATGGGATATTTTTCTATGTGTGGAATATACCTGGAATCTCATGCCCTTCACTTTGAGGAAATTTTCTTGAATTATTTCTTTGATAATTTTTTTCTATCTTTCCTGTTCTCTTTTTTATGATTCTTCTCATTTGGAAGTGACTATTTCCTATCTCTTAGTATTTTTACTGTAATTTCTGAATAATTCCAACTCTGTCTTCCAACTCTTTCATATTGTATTTTTAAAATTTCTGCTTTCACATGTTTCAATCTAAAGACTGTGTTTTTTGTTCTCTAAAATTTTTTTTTTTTTTTTTTTTTTTTAGGCAGAGTCTTGCTCTGTCGCCCAGGCTGGAGTGCAGTAGCACAATCTCGGTTCACTGCAAGCTCTGCCTCCTGGGTTCACACCATTCTCCTGCCTCAGCCTCTCCGAGTAGCTGGAACTACAGACGCCCGCCACTGAGCCCGGCTAATTTTTTGTATTTTTAGTAGAGACGGGGTTTCACCGTGGTCTCGATCTCCTGACCTTGTGATCCGCCTGCCTCGGCCTCCCAAAGTGCTGGGATTACAAGCGTGAGCCACTGCGCCCGGCTCTAAAAAATTTAAGAGCCTGTAGTCCCAGCTACTTGGGAGGATGAGATGGAAGCGTTGCTTGAGCCCAGGAGGCTGAGGCTGCAGTGAGCCATGACCACACCACTGCACTCCAGCCTGGGCAACAGAGTGAAATCCTGTTTCACTTAAAATATGTATATACATTTTACTTAGGGAATGACTGAAACTTCATTTCCAATCCCTTCCCTATAGGTTTGAAGGCAAAATAATTGAAGGAGGGGATTATAATGGGACTAAATGAAGAGTAGCCTAGTACAGGCTCCTTAGAACTTGAAAAAGGGGACTGCCAATAGGCTGAACCAAGAGATGGAGACCCCAACTCAGGAGATATTTCTTTTTGTTTTTGTTGTTTTCCTTCAACTTTTATTTTAGAATCAGGGGGTACATGTGTAGGTTTGTTACGAAGGTATATTGTGTGATGCTGAGCTTTGGAGTGCTAATGACTGTCACCCAGATAGTGAGCAGAGCACTGAATAGGTAGTTTTTCAGCCCTTGCCTCTCTCCCTAACAGCCCCCACTGTCTATTGTTCCCATCTTTATGTCCATGTGTATTCAGGGTTTAGCTCCCACTTTTAAGTCAGAACATGCATTATTTGATTTTCTGTTTCTGTGTTAGTTTGTTTAGAATAATGGCCTCTAGCTACATCCATATTGCTGCAAAGTAAATGATTACGTTCTTTTTTGTGGCAGCATAATATTCCACAGTGTATATGTACCACATGGCGGTGTATGTGTACACAATCTAATCCACCATTGATGAGCACCAGTTTGGTTTCATGTCTTTGCCATTGTGAATAGTGCTGTGATGAACACATGGGTGTATTTGTCTTTTTGATAGAACAATTTATTTTCCTTTGGGCATATACCCAATAATGGCATTGCTGGGTCGACTTGTAGTTCAATACAGTTCTTTGAGAAATCTCCAAACTGTTCTCCATGGTGGTTGAATGTATTTACATTCCTGCCAATAGTGTATAAATGTTCTCTTTTCTCTGCAGTCTTGCAACATCTGTTATTTTTTGACTTTTTTAATAATAGTGATTCTGGCTGGTATGAAATGATATCTCATTGTGCTTTTGATTTGCATTTCTCTCATGATTAGTGATGATGAGGATTTTTTCATGTTCATTGGCCACTTGTATTTCTTCTTTTGAGAAATGTCTCTTCGTGTCCTTTGCCCACTTTTTAATAGGGTTATTTGGTTTTTGCTTGTTCATTTAAGTTCCTTATAGATTCTGGATATTAGACCTTTGTCAGATGCATAATTTGTGAACATTTTCTCCCATTCTGTAGGCTGTCTGTTTACTCCCTTGATAGCTTCTCTTACTGTGCAGAATGTTTAGTTTAATTAGATCCCACTTGTAAATTTTTGTTTTTGTTGCAATTGCTTTCTAGAATTTAGTCATAGCTTCTTTTTCAAGGCTGATATAAGAAGTGTATTTCCTAGGTTTTCTTCTAGGATTTTTTTTCTTTTCTTTTTTTTTTTTTTGAGATGGAATCTTGCTCCTGTCACCCAGGCTGGAGGGTAATAGTGCAATCTGGGCTCACTCTGCCTCCCAGGCTCAAGCGATTCTCCTGTCTCAGCCTCCTGAGTAGCTGAGATTACAGGCACACACTACCACATCCAGCTAATTTTTGTATTTTTAGTAGAGACAGGGTTTCACCATGTTGGCCAGCCTGGCCTCGAACTCCTATCCTCAGGTGATCCATCTGCCTCAGCCTCCCAGAGTGCTGGGATTACAGGCATGAGCCACCGCGCCTGGCTCTTCTAGGATTTTTATAGTTTGAGATCTTACATTTAAGTCTTTAATCCATCTTGATTTAATTTTTGTGTATGGGGTTAGTTAGCAGTCTAGTTTCATTCTTCTGTATATGGATAGCCAGTTATCCCAGCACTACTTTTTGAATAGGGAGTCCTTTCCCCATTACTTAATATTGTTGAGTTTTTCGAAGATCAGATGGTTGCAGGTGTGTGGCTTTATTTCTGAGTTGCCTATTCTTTTCCATTAGTCTACCTGTCTGTTTTTGTAGCAGTGCCATGCTGTTTTAGTTGCTATACCCTTTTAGTAGAGTTTGAAGTTGGGTAATGTGATGCTTCCAGCTTTGTTCTTTTTGCTTAGGATTACTTTGGCTATTTGGGCTCTTTTTTGGTTCTATATGAATTTTATTTTATTTTATTTTATTTATTTTTCTGAGATGGAGTCTCACTCTGTTGCCCAGGCTAGAGTGCAGTGGCGTGATCTCGGCTCACTGCAACCTCCACCTCCTGGGTTCAAGCAATTCTCCTGCCTTAGCTTCTCGAGTAGCTGGGACTACAGGTGCCTGCCATCACGACTGGCAAATTTTTGTATTTTTAGTAGAGACGAGGCTTCAATGTGTTGGCCAGGCTGGTCTAGAACTCCTGACCTCAGATGATCCTCCTGCCTCCGTCTCCCAAAGTGCTGAGATTACAGGCATGAGCCACCTCGCCTGGCTGCTATATGAATTTTAGAATAGTTTCCTCTGCTTCTGTGAAAAATTACAATGGGCTGGGCACAGTGGCTCATGCTGTAATCCCTGCACTTTGGGAGGCAAGGCAGGTGGATCACCTGAGGTCAGGAGTTCAAGACCAGCCTGGCCAACATGTTGAAGCCTCGTCTCTACTAAAAATACAAAAATTAGCCAGGTGTGGTGGCAGGCACCTGTAATCCCAGCTACTCAGGAGGCTGAGGCAGGAGAACTACTTGAACCCGGGAGGCGGAGGTTGCAGTGAGTTGAGATCGTGCCACTGTACTCCAGCCTGGGTGACAATAGCAAGATTGTCTCAAAGAAAAAAATAATAAAATAAAAATGACCTTGATAGTTTGATAGAAATAGCATTGAATCTGTAAATTGCTATGGGCAGTTATGGCCATTTTAATGATATTGATTCTTTAAGAAGATATTAGAGTGCCTATGTTATACCAACAACTGTAGTGAGCCCTGGGAACCAAACATGAAAATATGTGGACACTTACTCTCAAGGAACTTTCAGCCTAATTGTTGCAATATACCTGAGTCATGGAGTCAGAGAGTCTTGCCCTCCACATCCCCAACAAAGTAAGTTGGCTAATTACCAGGCCTTTGTATTTCAGAATGGGAAACCTATCTAAGCTTAAGAACAAACCCTAAAGGAATTTTTGAGGAAGTGGTGTGGTGAAGAGAGAAGTGAGACCAGGCAACGGGAACCCAGGAGAGAAAATGGGAAAGAGAGAATAAAAGTGTCCTTAGGAGGTTCAAGTTTTTCTGTGCCTGTGTGAGGTAACTCACTCCATGGACACCCTCCCCACCTCCAACCACTCTTCTGTAAAATTTACATTTCTTGCTAACACTCTTGGAGTTGGGGTTAGAGTTTATCTGAACAATCTTTTTTTTTTTTCTTTTTGAGATGGAGTCTTGCTGTCGCCCAAGCTGGAGTGCAGTGGCGCGATCTCAGCTCACTGCAGGCTCCACCCCCTGGGGTTCACACCATTCTCCTGCCTCAGCCTCCTGAGTAGCTAGGACTATAGGTGCCCACCACCATGCCCGGCCAATTTTTTGTATTTTTAATAGAGATGGGGTTTCACCGTGTTAGCCAGGATGGTCTCAATCTCCTGACATCGTGATCCGCCCACCTCGGCCTCCCAAAGTGCTGGGATTACAGGCGTGAGCCACCACCCCCGGCCTGAACAGCAATCTTAAACATATAATTATAACACATTTATTTGACATTTATAGAGCTCTAATTGTGTGCAAGGAACTGTGCGAGATGCTAGGGCAACAGCAGTCAACAAAGGAGACACATAGTCCTAGCCTCATGGAAGGTACAGCCCAGCATGGGTGACACATGGTAGGTCAGTGCTGGGAAAGACAAACATGTTATGCTGAGGACATGGAACAATCAAGGGCATCCAGGCAGAGGCTCAGTGGAGGAGGAGTTTGCAAGGCTGTGCCAAGAACATTTTTCAGGGTAGAATCTACCCCCCAGGCAGAGATGTGGGGAATAAAGATCAAAATGGAAACAGCACTGGCCAAGTCTCAGAGCCACGTGAAATAGCACAGCACACTTAGGGATCTGGGGATTTGGGGTTGTTGAAGTCAAAGTGTTGAGTGTGAGGGGGTAGAAAAGCATAATTATACGTAGAGTCAGTGTCTGAACAGTTCAGTTAGAAAAGCACATTTTTCAGGCTAAGAAACTTGGCCTTGGTCCTGCTTAGGTTTTACAGACAAGGGATTGCCTTTCTGAAAGCTTACTCTGGAGACTGTGTAGATAGATAATAGGCTGAGAGAAAAGGAGGAAGGTGGATATAATAAAGCTCCTGCAAAAATGCAGGTGGAAAATGATGAAGACCTCCACTGGGGATGGGCAGGAGAGGACAGATTTAAGGGATGTTTGGTGAAACATTCAAGGGGAACTGCTGATGGATTGGCAAGAGGAATTCCAGCAGGATCAGGTGGCTATGCTCTGGACAATTTGCATAACTGTCAGTGGCACCATTCACCTCACATTGTAGTTATAATCTCTGTGAACAGTGGCACCTGGAGATGTGCAGTACACAGCCTAGGCAACCTTACACAGAAATCCTGACTCCAAACTCATCTGTTTCTATTACTTTTGAGCTTTGGAGGGATCTAAAATTTTTCTTTCTCTTAGGGTTTTATTGAAGCCATTTTCTTTTGGAAAAATCTCAACTAGCATTGTAGAGTGTGGTAGGAAAGTAATGTAATTGGGAAATGATATTGTCTTATTTTTCTATGTAATTTAGCCACCTTTACACTTAAGATGGCAGACACGGGAGCTAAATTTTTTTTATGGAGTTTCCCTCTTGTCGCCCAGGCTGGAGTGCAGTGGTGCAATCTCGGCTCACTGCAACCTCCACCACCCAGGTTCAAGCAATTCTCCTGCCTCAGCCTCCCGAGTAGCTGGGATAACAGGCATGAGCCACTACGCCCAGCTAATTTTTGTATTTTTAGTAGAGATGGGGTTTTACCATGTTGACCAGGCTGGCCTCGAACTCCTAACCTCGGGTGATCCACCTGCCTCAGCCTCTCAAAGTGCTGGGATTACAGGTGTGAGCCACCGTGCCCGGACAGGAGCTAAACAATTTGAGGTCAAGATGTGGCACTAACAATGTTCCCACAGATCACAGAAACACAAGTGGACAGCAGAGGCCCTTCTTGAACTAGTATTTCTACCTGGATGGAGCTTCAGAGGTCTGATTTCCACAGGAGAAGAAAATCTTTGAGAGCCAATTTTACTGCTGAGTGCAGGTGTTTTCAACTGTCTAAATAAATCTCCAGCTAATAAACATTTCAATAAATCTGTTCTGGTGCCTTCCATTCCTTAAACGATACAGCCAGAGAAGATAGAACATATGAGCTTGGATTCTGTCTCTGTAGCGGATGCAGGGATATAAGTGAGCTGAGTTTTACACATTCCAAAGGGGCCACTGATCAGGTACTTTGGGATGCACTCCAAGTGTCCTGGCTAATTAAGTTAAACCAAAGATTAGAAGGCATTTCTGTCTGGGTGCAGTGGCTCACGCCTGTAATCCCAGCATTTTGGGAGGCTGAGGCAGGTGGATTAAGACCAGCCTGGCCACGATGGTGAAACCCCATCTCTACTAAAAATACAAAAATTAGCCAGGTGTGGTGGCGGGCGCCTGTAATCCCAGCTACTCGGGAGGCTGAGGCAGAGAATTGCTTGAACCCAGGAGGCAGAGGTTGCAGTGAGCCCAGATCACGCCATTGCACTCCAGCCTGGGTGACAGAGCAAGACTCTGTCTCAAAAAAGAAAAGGCATTTCTTACTTTATACACAAAGTCATGAACTCGTCGTTTTGAACGGTATAAACTTACATGAAATATCAAAACTTTGCCCCTCCTTCCCCTTTCTCCTTTGCTAGCATGTAGCTGTTTTAGTTTGCAGAAGATAACTATGTGCCAAGAATCCAACTGGACACGGACTAAAATTACTTTCATCTTAGTGTATACCTTGGAAGTGTAAAGCGATTTTTCCTTGGCAACCTTGCATGGTTAATCCACACAAACTCCATCACTATGAACATGGGTCTTCCTTTAGAGGTGGCAAAGGCATTTGTCAGAATTTGGGGCAGGTATACCTGGATAAAGCATATTGTAAACCTATAATTTAATGCAAACTGTCAAATTTTAAATTGGCTAAAATAGTTTTAGAAGGTATACAAAAGATGGAGTAAAATATAAGCATGGTAAGGCACATGATAAATGGTTCCAGGGAATCAGAATCCAATACAAAGTTAAGTAAACAGAGTATTTTGATTAAGTTCAAGGTTGAGTGGAGAATGTCATCCATATTTTGGGGGAAGTCCTCCAATGTGAATATGAAATTATGCTATGCATGTGAGAACAACAGTTGTCATGAACTGAGTACTTCTCACATCAGGACTGTGCTTTGCCTGTGGGCCCAGGCTCAACATGTTAGATATCTCCATTTTATAGATAAAAAAAAACATGAGGCCACTGTCAGTGTCTACAAACAAGTAAGAGGCAGAGTTTCGATTAAATTCTAAATTTGTGATTCAAAAACCCAGGTTCTCTTTTACACACCTCATTACTTCTTTGTAACTCCAGAGAGAGCTAAGTAAGTCATGCCAGAACATTTTATTTTCTATGTGGCTGAGGGTCTACCCACTCAAGAAGGTAAACATAATAGAAAAAGCTTTCTGATGAACACCTGTGGCACACACCTGTAATCTCAGCATTTTGGGAGGACAAGACAGGTGGGTCACTTGAGCCCAAGTGTTAGAGACCAGCCTGGGCAACATGGTGAAACCCCATCTCTACAAAAAATACACCAATTAGCCAGGTATGGTGGCGCACACCTGTGGGAGGATTGCCCGAGCCCAGGGAGGTCAAGGCTGCCATGAGCTTTGATTGTACCACTGTCCTCCAGCCTGAGTGACAAAGTGAGATCCTGTCTCAAAAAATAGAAAGCGGAAAAAAAAAGTTTTCTAAGATTGTATTATGCAATTCCTCACCTCCTCCAGTATGTTACAGTGAATATTTAATAACCTTTTCTTGGAAACTCATCCTTCACGTGGATGACTGGACCATACCATAAATGAGGCCATGCTCCCAGGGTCTGTGGTGGGGGGGGCTAATGGTCCACACGGTGGTACTTTTCCAGTTTGCTTGTCAGAATATTATTTTGATTCTTCCCCTGGCTGCTGTTCATGTGTTTGAAGTCCCTCTATTTATTTATTTATTTATTTGAGATGGAGTTTGGCTCTGTTGGCCAGGCTGGAGTGAAGTGGCATGATCTCGTCTCACTGCAACCTCCACCTCCCAGGTTACAGCAATTCACCTGCCTCAGCCTCCTGAGTAGCTGGAATTATAGGCACGAGCCACCATGCCCAGCTAATTTTTTAAATATTTTTAGTAGAGACGGGATTTTGCCACGTTGGCCAGGCTGGTCTTGAACTCCTGATCTCAGGTAATCCACCCACCTCAGTCTCCCAAAGTGCTGGGATTACAGGCATGAGCCACTGTGCCAGGCCCCTTTTCTTTCCTTAAATGGGGATCTCCCACTGCCTTGGGAACTAGATAATCAAACCAATTAGAGCTATATGTAAAATGAAAGTAAAATAGGCCTGAAGGGCTGGCCCACAAGGACCCCATAAGAACCCAGATTCCTTAACTTCCACTTTCATGTCACAGCAGCCCCACTGCATACCTCTTTTGTGCTGTGTCTCAGATAAAGGAGTACATCATGTCACCGAGTTCTAGGTAAGTGGGGTGCACTGAAAATTTCAGTAGAAGCAAGATGCAAACACACACAAACATGTATGATTTTATTTATTTTCTCACTGGCGCTGGCCTACCACACTTAAACATTACCATCAGACTCAAAAAATAATTTTATTTTATTTTTTTATTTTTATTTTATTTTTTGAGGCAGAGTCTCGCTCTGTCGCCCAGGCTGGAGGGCAGTGGCATGATCTCCGCTCACTGCAAGCTCCACCTCCTGGGTTCACGCCATTCTCCTGCCTCAGCCTCCCGAGTAGCTGGGACTACAGGTGCCCACAACTGTGCCTGGCTAGTTTTTTGTATTTTTAGTAGAGACAGGGTTTCACCGTGCTAGCCAGGATGGTCTCAATCTTCTGACCTCGTGATCCACCCGCCTTGGCCTCCCAAACTGCTGGGATTACAGGTGTGAGCCACCATGCCTGGCCTAAAGTAATTTTATTTCAGAAAAAATATTTTACTTGTTTAGCTTTTGTTTATACTGTTTTATTATTAATAGTTTTTTTTCTTTTTTTAAGAGATAGGATCTTGCTATGTTGCCCAGGGTGATCTCCAATTCCCGGCTTCAAGCAATCCTCCTGTCTCACCCTCCTGAGCAGCTGGGACTATAGGTATATGCCACTTCCCATTCCATTCCATTCCATTCCACTCCATTCCATTCCATTCCACTCCATTCCATTCCATTCCTTTCCATTCCATTCCATTTCGTTCCATTCCATTCCATTCCGTTCAATTGCACTCCATTCCATTCCGTTCCGTTCCGTTCTGTTCCATTCCCTTCCATTACATTCCATTTCGATCCATTCCATTCCATTGCACTCCATTCCATTCCATTGCATTGCATTCCATTCTAATCCATTCCATTCCATTCTATTCCATTCCATTCGAATCCATTCCTTTCCATTCCATTCCATTCCAATAAATTCCATTCCATTCCATTCCTCACTATTCTATTCTAGTCATTTCTTTCAACAAGTTCTCAATCAGTCACAGTGGCTGGATTGCTGTGGCACAATGTCAGCTCACATTTTATTTCACCATTTCATTCCATTCTGTTCCATTCCTTTCCATGGCACTAAATTCCATTCCATTCCACATTATTCTATTCTATTCCTTTATTTCAACTAGTTCTCAGTCTGTCACCCTGGATGGTTTGCAGTGGCACAAAGTCAGCTTACAGTTTATTTCACCGTTCCATTCCATTCCATTCCATTCCATTCCATTCCATTCCATTCCGTTCCGTTCCATTCCATTCCGTTCCGTTCTGTTCCATTCCATTCCATTCCATTTCGTTCCATTCGTTCCATTCCATTCCATTGCATTCCACTCCTTTCCATTCCATTCCATTCCATTCCATATCATTCCAATCAATCCACACTATTCTATTCTATTACTTTCTTTAAACAAGTTCTCAATCTGGCACCCTGGTTGGATTGCAGTGGCACAATATCAGCTCACATGTTATTTCACCATTCCATTCCATTCCATTCCATTCCGTTCCACTCCATTCCGTTCCATTCCATTCCATTTCGTTCCATACCATTCCATTCCATTGCACTCCATACCATTCCATTCCGTTCCATTCCGTTCCCTTCTGTTCCCTTCCATTGCACACTATTACGTTCCATTCCGTTCCATTGCACTCCATTCCATTCCATTCCATTCCATTCCATTCCATTCCATTCCACTACATTCCATTCCCTACTGCACTCCACTCCATTCATTTCCATTCCATTCCACTGTACTCCACTCCACTCCACTCCCTTCCTTTCTTCTCCATTCTAATCCCCTGCACTCCCCTGCACTTTTTTGCATTCCATTCCATTCCATTCCATTCCATTCCATTCCATTCCTTTCCCTTCCATTCCATTCCATTCCCTTCCCTTCCATTCCATTCCATTCCCTTCCATTCCATTCCCTTCCCTTCCATTCCATTCCATTCCATTCCATTCCCTCCCCTTCCATTCCATTCCTTTCCCTTCCATTCCATTCCATTCCCTTCCCTTCCATTCCATTCCTTTCCCTTCCATTCCATTCCATTCCATTCCCTTCCCTTCCATTCCTTTCCATTCCATTCCATTCCATTCCATTCCACTCCATTCCATTCCATTCCATTCCCTTCCATTCCTTTCCATTCCATTCCATTCCATTCCATTCCATTCCATTCCATTCCATT
>NW_026653287.1:10044-14474 GCF_009828535.3 Hylobates moloch | reverse complement strand
CAGAAGCATTCGGTGAAACTACCTTCTGTTCTGTACATTCAACTAACAGTGTTGAAGCTTACTTTTGATTGAGCAGTTCTGAAACACTCTTTCTGTAGGAACTGCAAGCGGACTTGCGAGTGATTAGGGGCCTAGAGTGGAAAAAGAATACCTTCAAATAAAAACTACAGAGAAGCATTCTGTGAAACTTCCTTCTGTTCTGTGCATTCAACTAACAGTGTTGGACTTCACTTTTGATTGAGAAGTTCTGACACACTCTTTCTGTGGAAACTGCAAGTAGACATTCGGAGCGCTAAGGGGCCTATAGTGGAAAAAGGAATATCTTCAAACAAACACTACAAAGAAGTATTTTGTGAAATTTCTTTCTCTTCTGTGCATTCAACTAACAGAGTTGAACCTTATTTTTGATTGGGCAGTTCTGAAACACTCTTTCTGTAGAACCTGCAAGTGCACATTGTAAGCGCTAAGGGGCCTATAGTGGAAAAAGGACAAACTTCAAATGAAAACTACACAGAAGCATTCTGTGAAACTACGTACTGTTATGTACATTCAACTAACAGAGTTGAACCTTACTTTTGATTTAAGAGTTCTGAAACACTCTTTCTGCAGAAACTGCAAGTGGACATTCAGAAACCTAACGGGCCTATAGTGGGGAAAGGAATATCTTCAAATTAAAACTACACAGAATCATTCTGTGAAACTTCTTTCTGTTCTATGCATTCAAAAAACAGATTTGAACCTTACTTTTGATTGGGCAGTTCTGAAACACTCTTTCTGCGGAAACTGCAAGTGGACATTCGGAGCGCTAAGGGGCCTATAGTGGTAAAAGGATTATCTTCAAATAAAGATACACAGAAGCATTTTGTGAAACTTCTTTCTGTTCTGTGCATTCATCTCACAGAGTTGAACTTTACTTTTTGTTGAGCAGTTCTGAAACACTCTTTCTGTAGAAGCTGCAAGTGGATATTCCGAGTGCTAAGGGGCGTATAGGGGAAAAAGGGATATCTTCAAATAAAAACTACACAGAAGCATTCTGTGAAACTAATTTCTCTTCTGTGCGTTCAACTAACAGAGTTGAACCTTACTTTTGATTGAGCAGTTCCGAAACACTGTTCCTGTAGAAACTGCAGGTGGACATCAGGAGTGCTAAGGGACCTATAGTGGAAAAAGGAATATCATCAAATAAAAATTACACAGAAGCATTCTGTCAAACTTCTATCTGTTCTGTTCGTTCAACTAACAGTGTTGAAACATACTTTTGATTGAGCAGTTGTGAAACACTCTTTCTGTAGAAACTGCAAGTGGACATATGGAGTGATAAGAGACCTATAGAGGAAAAGGAATATCTTCAAATAAAAGCTACACAGAAGCATTCTGTGAATCTGCTTTCTGTTCTGTGAATTCAATTACCAGATTTAAACATTACTTTTCATTGAGTAGTTCTAAAACTCTCTTTATGTTGAAACTGCAAGTGGATATTCCGAGCGCTAATGCGTCTATACTGGAAAAAGGAATATCTTAAAATGAAAACTACACAGAATCATTCTGTGAAACTTCTTTATGTTCTGTGCATTCAACTAACAGAGTTGAACCTTACTTTTGACTGAGCAGTTCTGAAACACGCTTTCTGTAGAAACTGCAAGGGGACATGCGGAGTGCAAAGGGGCCTACAGTGGAAAAAGGAATATCTTCAAATAAAAACTACACAGAAGCATTCTGTGAAACTTCTTTCTGTTCTATGCATTCAACTAACAGAGTTGAACCTTACTTTTGATTGAGCAGTTCTGAAACACTCTTTCTGTGGAAACTGCAAGTTTACATTCGGAGCCCTAAGTGGCCTATGGTGGAAAAAGGACTTTCTTCAAATAAGAACTACACAGAAGCATTGTGTGAAACTACTTTCTGTTCTGTGAATTCAACCAACAGAGTTGAACATTCCTTTTGATTGAGCAGTTCTGAAACACTCTTTCTGTAGAAACTGCAAGTGGATAATCCGGGTGCTAAGGGGTCTACACTGAAAAAGGAATATCTTCAAATAAAAACTACACAGAACCATTCTGTGAAACTCCTTTCTGTTCTGTGAATTCAACTAACAGAGTTGAACATTACTTTTGATAGAGCAATTCTGAAACACTCTTGCTGTAGAAACTGCAACGAGATATTCCGAGCGGTAAGGGGCCTATACTGGAAAAAGGAATATCTTCAACTAAAAACTACACAGAAGCATTCTGTGAGACGTGTTTCTGTTCTAAGCATTGAATTAACAGAGTTGAACAGTACTTTTGATTGAGCAGTTCTGAAACAGACTTTCTGTACCAACTACAAGTGGACATGCCGAACGAAAGGGGCATATAGTGAAAAAAGGAATATCTTCAAATAAAAACTACACAGAAGCATTCTGTGAAACTTCTTTCTCTTCTGTGCATTCAACTAACAGAGGTGAACCATACTTTTTATTGAGCAGTTCTGAAACACTCTTTGTGTATAAGCTGCAAGTGGATATTCCGAGTGCTAAGGGCCCTATAGTGGAAAGAGAAATGTCTTCAAATAAAAACTGCACAGATACATTCTGTGAAACTTCTTTCTCTTCTGTGCATTCACATCACTGGGTTGAACCTTAATTTTTATTGAGCAGTTCTGAAACACTCTTTCTGTAGAAACTGCAAGTGGATATTTTGAGCGGTAAGGGCCCTAGAGTGGAAAAAGGAATATCTTCAAATAAAAACTACACAGAAGAATTCTGTGAAACTACGTACTGTTATGTGCATTCAACAAACAGAGTTAAACCTTACTTTTGATTGAGCAGTTCTGAAACACTCTCTTTGTAGAAACTGCAAGTGGACGTTCAGAGCGCTAAGGGGCGTATAGCGGAAAAGCAATATCTTCCAATAAAAACTACACAGAAGCATTTTGTGAAACATCTTTCTGTTCTGTGCATGCAACCAACAGAGATGAACGCTACTTTTGATTGAGCAGTTCTGAAACACTCTTTCTGTAGAAACTGCAAGTGGACATTCTGAGCGCTCAGGGGACTATAGTGGAAAAAGGAATATGTTCAAATAAAACTACCCAGAAGCATTCTGTGAAACTTCTTTCTGTTCTGTGCATTCAACTGACAGCGCTCAACGTTACTTTTGATAAAGCAGTTCTTCAACACTCTTTCTGTGAAAACTGCAGTTGGACATTCGGAGCGCTAAGGGGCCTACAGTGGAAAAAGGAATATCATCAAATAAAAACTACACAGAAGCATTCTGTGAAACTTCTCTTTGTTTTGTGCATTCAACTAACAGAGTTGAAACTTACTTTTGATTGAGCAGTTCTGAAACACTCTTTCTGTAGAAACTGCAAGTGGACATTCGGAGCGCTAAGGGGCCTAGAGTGGAAAAAGGAATCTTCAAATAAAAACTACACAGAAGCAGTCTGTGAAACTTCCTTCTGTTCCAAGCATTCAACTAACAGAGTTGAACCTTACTTTTGATTGAGCAGTTCTGAAACCCTCTGTCTTTAGAAAATGCAAGTGGACATACTGAGTGTTAAGAGACTTAGAGTAGAAGAAGTAATATCTTCAAATGAAAACTACACAGAAGCATTCTGTGAAACTTCTTTCTGTTCTGTGCATTCACCAAACAGAGTTGAAACATACTTTTGCTTGAGCAGTTCTGAAACACTCTTTCTGTAAAAACTGCATGTGGAAATGCGGTGCGCAATGGGGACTATCGGTGAAGAAGGAATACCTTCCAATAAAAACTACACAGAAGCATTCTGTGAAACTTCTTTCTGTTCTGTGCATTCAACTAACAGAGTTGAACCTTACTTTTTATTGAGCACTTCTGAAACTCTCTTTCTGTAGAAACTGCAAGTGGACAATCGGAGTGGTAAGGGGCCTAGAGTGGAAAAAGGAATATCTTAAAATAAAACCTGCACAGAATATTCTGTGAAACTTCTTTCTGTTCTATGTATTCAACTAACAGAGTTGAACCTTACTTTTGATTGAGCAGTTCTGAAATACTCTTTCTGTAGAAACTGCAATTGGATATGCCGGGCGCTAAGGGGTCTAAACTGAAAAAAGAATATCTTCAAATAAAAACTACACAGAAGCATTCTGTGAAACTTCTTTCTGTTCTGTGAATTCAACCAACAGATTTGAACATTACTTTTGATTGAGCAGTTCTGAAACACTCTTTCTGTAGAAACTGCAAGTGGATAATCCGGGCGCTAAGGGGTCTACACTGAAAAAGGAATATCTTCAAATAAAAACTACACAGAAGCATTCTGTGAAACTCGTTTCTGTTCTGTGAATTCAACTAAAAGAGTTGAAAATTACTTTTAATTGAGCAATTCTGAAACACTCTTTCTGTAGAAACTGCAAGGGGACATTCGGAGCGCTATGGGGCCCATAGTGGAAAAAGGAATATCTTCAAATAAAAACT
>NW_026653287.1:6668-9944 GCF_009828535.3 Hylobates moloch | reverse complement strand
TGTGGAAAAAGGAATATCTTCAAATAAAAACTACACAGAAGCATTCTGTGAAACTTCTTTCTGTTCTGTGCATTCAACTAACAGAGTTGAACCTTACTTTTGATTAAGCAGTTGTGAAAGACCCTTTCTGTAGAAACTGCAAGTGTACACACCGAATGCTAAGGGACCTATAGTGGAAAAAGGAATATCTTCAAATAAAAACTACACAGAAGCATTCTTTGAAACACTTTGTGTTCTATCAATTCAACTAACAGAGTTAAACCTTACTTTTGATTGAGCAGTTCTGAAACACTCTTTCTGTGGAAACTGCAACTGGAGATTCCGAGCGCTAAAGGGTCAATACTGGAAATGGTATATCTTAAAATAAAAATCACACAGAAGCATTCTGTGAAACTCCTTTCTGTTCCGTGCATTCCACTAACAGAGTTGAACTTCACCTTTGATTGAGAAGTTCTGAATCACTCTTTCTGTGGAAACTGCAAGTGGACATTCTGCGGGCTAAGGGGCCTATAGTGGAAAAAAGAATGTCTTCAAATAAATACTACACAGAAGCATTGTGTGAAACTTCTTTCACTCCCGTGCATTCGACTAACACAGTTGAACCTTACTTTTTATGAGCAGTTCTGAAACTCTCTTTCTGTTGAAACTGCAAGTGGACAATCGGAGTGGTAAGGGGTCTAGATTGGAAAAAGGAATATCTTTAAATAAAAACTGCACAGAATATTCTGTGAAACTTCTTTCTGTTGTATGCATTCAACTAACTGAGTTGAACCTCACTTTTGATTGAGCAGTTCTGAAACACTCTTTCTGTAGAAACTGCAAGGGGACATGCGGAGCGCAAAGGGGCCTATAGTAGAAAAAGGAATATCTTCAAATAAAAACTACACAGAAGCATTCTGTGAAATTTCTTTCTGTTCTATGCATTCAACTAACAGAGTTGAACCTTATTTTTGATTGAGCAGTTCTGAAACACTCTTTCTGTGGAAACTGCAAGTTTACATTCGGAGCCCTAACGGGCCTATAGTGGAAAAAGGACTTTCTTCAAATAAGAACTACACAGAAGCATTCTGTGAAACTTCTTTCTGTTCTGTGAATTCAACGAACTGAGTTGAACCGTACTTTTGATTGAGCGGTTCTGAAACACACTTTCTGTAGAAACTACAAGTGGACACGCCGAACGAAAGGGACATATAGTGGAAAAAGGAATATCTTCAAATAAGAACTACACAGAAGCACTCTACGAAACTTTTTCTGATCTGTGCATTCCACTAACAGAGTTGAACTGTACTTTTGATTGATGAGTTTTGAAACACACTTTCTATAGAAACTGCAAGGGGACATTCGGAGCGCTAAGGGGCCTATAGTGGAAAAAGGAATATCTTCAAATAAAAACTACACAGAATCATTCTGCCAAACTGCTTTCTCTTCTGTGCATTGAACTAAAAGAGTTGAACCTTACGGTTTATTGAGAAGATCTGAAACACTCTTTCTGTAGAAACTGGAAGCGGATATTCGGAGCACTAAGGTGCCTATAATGGTAAAAGGAATATCTTCAAATAACAACTACACAGAATCATTCTGCCAAACTTCTTTCTGTTCTGTGCATTCAACTAACAGAGTTGAACCTTACTTTTGATTGAGAAGTTCTGAAACACTCTTTCTGTGGAAACTGCCAGCGGACATTCGGAGCACTAAGGGGCCTATAGTGGAAAAAGGAATATCTTCAAATTATAACTACACAGAAGCATTCTGCGAAACTTCTCTCTCATCTGTACATACAACTAACAGAGATGAACCTTACTTTTGATTCAGGAGTTTTGAAACAATCTTTCTGTAGAAACTGCAAGCGGACATTCCGGGCGTTAAGTGGCCTATAGTGGAAAAAGGAATATCTACAAATAAAAATTACACAGAATCATTCTGCCAAACTTCTTTCTGTTCTGTGCATTCAACAAACAGAGTTGAACCTTACTGTTGATTGAGAAGTTCTCAAACACTGTTTCTGTAGAAACTGCCAGCGGACATTCGGAGCACTAAGGGGCCAATCGTTGAAAAAGGAATATCTTCAAATTAAAACTACAGAGAAGCATTCTGCGAAACTTCTTTCTGATCTGTGCATTCACCTAGCAGAGGTGAAACTTACTTTTGATTGAGGAGTTTTGAAACACTCTTTCTGTATGAACTGCAAGTGGACATTTGGAGCACTAAGGGGCTTATCGTGGAAAAAGGAATATCTTCAAATAACAGCTACACAGAATCATTCTGCCAAACTTCTTTCGGTTCTGTGCATTCAACTAACAGAGTTCAAACCTACTGTTGATGGAGAAGTTCTGATACACTCTTTCTGTGGAAACTGCAAGCGGACATAAGGAGCGCTAAGTGGGCTATAGTGGAAAAAGTAACATCTTCAAATAAAAACAACGCAGAAGCATTCTGCCAAACTTCTTTCTTATCTTTGCATTCAGCTAGCAGAGTTGAACCTTACTTTTGATTGAGAAGTTGTGAAACTCTCTGTAGAAACTGCAAGGGCATATTCAGAGCGCTAATGGGATTATATTGGAAAAAGGAATAGCTTCAAATAAACGCTACACAGAAGCATTCTGCCAATCTTCTTTCTCTTCTGTGCATTCCAACAACAGAGGTGAAACTTACTTTTGATTGAGAAGTTCTGAAACTCGCTTTCTGTAGAAACTGCAAGAGGACATTCGGAGAACTAAGGGGCCTTTTGTGGAAAAAGGTATACCTTCAAATAAAAACTACACAGAAGCATTCTGCGAAACTTCTTTCTCATCTGTGCATTCAACTAACAGAGATAAACCTTACTTTTGATAGAGGAGTTTTGAAACACTCATTCTGTAGAAACTGCACGGGGACAGTCGGAGCGCTAAGGGGTCTATTGTGTAAAAAGGAATATCTTCAAATAAACGCTACACAGAAGCATTCTGCCAAACTACTTTCTGTTCTGTGCATTTCAAGAACAGAGTTGAAACTTACTTTTGATTGAGAAGTTCTGAAACTCGCTTTCTGTGGAAAGTGTAAGCAGACATTCGGAGAAATAAGGGGCCTTTTGTGGAAAAGGGCATATCTTCAAATAAAAACTACATAGAAGCATTCTGCGAAACTTCCTTCTCATCTGTGCATTCAACTAACACTGAGGAACCTTACTTTTGATTGAGGAGTTTTGAAACACTCTTTCGGTAAAAACCGCACTGGGACAGTCGGAGCGCTAAGGGGTCTATAGTGGAAAAAGGAATATCTTCAAATATAAACTACACA
>NW_026653287.1:0-6658 GCF_009828535.3 Hylobates moloch | reverse complement strand
TCTGCCAAAATTCTTTCTGTTCTTTGCATTCAACTAGCAGAGTTGAAACTTACTGTTGTTAGAGAAGTTCTGAAACACTCTTTCTGTAGAAACTGAAAGCGGACATACGGAGCACTAAGGGGCCTATAGTGGAAAAAGGAATATCTTCAAATTAAAACTACAGAGAAGCATTCTGCAAAACTTCTTTCTGATCTGTGCATTCAGCTAGCAGAGGTGAACCTTACTTTTGATTGAGGAGTTTTGAAACACTCTTTCTGTAGAAACTGCACCGGAACATTTGGAGCGCTAAGGGGTCTATAGTGGAAAAAGGAATATCTTCAAATAAAAACTACACAGAATCATTCTGCCAAAATTCTTTCTGTTCTGTGCATTCAACTAACAGAGTTGAACCTTACTGTTGATTGAGAAGTTCTGAAACACCCTTTCTGTAGAAACTGCAAGCGGACATTCCGGGCCTTTAGTGGCCTATAGTGGAAAAAAGAATATCTTCAAATAAAAATTACACAGAATCATTCTGCCAAACATCTTTCTCTTCTGTGCATTCAACAAACAGAGTTGAACCTTACTGTTGATTGAGAATTTCTGAAACATTCTATCTTTTGAAACTGAAAGCGGACACTCGGGGCAATAAGTGGCCTATAGTGGGAAAAGGAATATCTTCAAATTAAAACTACAGAGAAGCATTCTGCGAAACTTCTTTCTGATCTGTGCATTCACCTAGCAGAGGTGATCCTTACTTTTGATTGAGGAGTTTTGAAACAATCTTTCTGTAGAAACTGCCAGGGGACACTCGGAGCGCTAAGGGGCATATAGTGGAAAAATGTATATCTTGAATTAAAAACTACAAAGAATTATTCTGCAAACTTTTTTCTGTTCCCTGCATTCAACTGACAGAGTTGAACCTTACTGTTGATTGTTAAGTTCTGAAACACTCTTTCTGAAGAAACTGCAAGCGGAGATTCAGATCGCTAAGGGGCCTATTGTGGAAAAAGGTATAACTTCAAATAAAAACTGCACAGTAGCATTCTGTGAAACTTCTTTCTGATCTGTGCATTCAACTAGCAGAGTTGAACCTTACTTTAGATTGAGGAGTTTTGAAACACTCTTTCTGTAGAACGTGCAAGTGGAGATTCGGTGCGCTAAGGGGCCTATAGTGTAAAAAGGAATATCTTAAATTAAAAACTACACAGAAGCATTCTGCGAAACTTCTTTCTGATCTGTGCATTCACGTAGCAGAGGTGAACCTTACTTTCTATTGAGGAGTTTTGAAACACTCTTTCTGTAGAAACTGCAAGGGGACAATCGAAGCGCTAAGGGGCCTATAGTGGAAAAAGGTGTATCTTGAAATAAAACCTACACAGAATAATTCTGCCAAACTTGTTTCTGTTCTGTGCATTCAACTGACAGTGTTGAACCTTACTTTTGATTGAGAAGCTCTGAAAATCTCTATCTGTAGAAACTGCAAGCTGATATTCCAAGCACTAAGTGGCCTATGGTGGAAAAAGTAATATCTTCAAATAAGAACTACACAGAAGCACTCTGCGAAATTTTTTCTGATCTGTGCATTCCACTAACACAGTTGAACCATACTTTTGATTGACGAGTTTTGAAACACTCTTTCTGTAGAAACTGCAAGTGGACATTCGGAGCGCTAAGGGGCCTATAGTGGAGAAAGGAATATCTTCAAATAAAAACTACACAGAATCATTCTGCCAAACTTCTTTCTCTTCTGTGCATTCTACTAAAAGAGTTAAACCTTACGGTGGATTGAGAAGTTCTGAAACACTCTTTCTGTAGAAACTGCAAGCGGACATTCGGAGCACTAAGGGGCCTATAGTGGTAAAAGGAATATCTTCAAATAACAACTACACAGAATCATTCTGCCAAACTCCTTTCTGTTCTGTGCATTCAACTAACGGAGTTGAACGTTACATTTGATTGAGAAGTTCTGAAACACTCTTTCTGTAGAAACTGCCAGCGGGCAATCGGAGAACTAAGGGGCCTATAGTGGAAAAAGAATATCTTCAAATTAAAACTACACAGAAGCATTCTGTGAAACTACTTTCTGGTCTGTGCATTCAACTAGCACAGTTGAACTTTACTTTTGATTGAGGAGTTTTGAAACACTCTTTCTGTAGAATCTGCAGTGGGACAATCGGATCGCTAAGGGGCCTATGGTGTAAAAAGGAATATCTTGAAATAAAAACTACAGAGAATAATTCTGCCAAACTTCTTTCTGTTGTGTGCATTCAACTGACAGTTTTGAACCTTACTTTTGATTGAGAAGCTCTGAAACTCTCTTTCTGTAGATACTGCAAGCGGATATTCCGAGCGCTAAGGGGACTATGGTGGAAAAAGGAATATCTTCAAATAAGAACTACACAGATTCATTCTGCGAAACTTCTTTCTGATCTGTGCATTCAACTAGCAGAGCTGAATGATACTTTTGATTGAGGAGTTTTGAATCACTCTTTCTGTTGAAACTGCAATGGGACAATCAGAGCGCTAAGGGGCCTATAGTGGAAAAAGGGATATCTTCTAATTAAAACTACACCGAAGCATACTGTGAAAATACTTTCTGGACTGTGCATTCAACTAGCAGAGTTGAACCTTACTTTTGATTGAGGAGTTTTGAAACACTCTTTCTGTAAAAACTGCAAGTGGACATTGAGAACACTAAGGGGTTTTGAGTGGAAAAACGAATAACTTCCAATAAAACTAAACATAATCATTCTGCCAAACCTCTTTCTGTTCTGTGCATTCAACTAACAGAGTTCCAACCTACTGTTGATTGAGAAGTTCTGAAGCACTTATTCTATAGAAACTGCAAGAGGAAACTCGGAGCGCTATGGGGCCTATAGTGGAAAAAGTAACATCTACAAATAAAAACTACACAGAAGTATTCTGCAAAACTTCTTTTTGATCTTTGCATTCAACCAGCATAGTTTAACCTTACTATACATTGAGAAGTTGTGAAACTCTCTTTCTGTAGAAACTGCATGTGGACATTCACAGCGCTAAGGGGATTATAGTGGAAAAAGGTATATCTTCAAATAAAAACTACACAGCAGCATTCTGCCAAAATTCTTTCTGTCCTGTGCACTCAACTAAGAGAGTTGAAACTTACTTTTGATTGAGAAGTTCTGTAACTCTCTTTCTGTAGAAACTGCAAGTGGGCATTCGGAGCACAAAGTGGCCTATAGTGGAAAAAGGAATATCTTCAAGTAAAAACTACACAGAAGCATTCTGTGAAACTTCTTTCGGATCTGTGCATTCAACTAATAGAGTTGAACCTTACTTGTGATTGAGAAGCTCTGAAACGCTCTTTCTGTAGAAACTGCAAGCGGACACTCGGAGTCCTAAAGGGCCTATAGTGGACAAAAGAATACCTTGAAATAAAAACTGCACAGAAGCATTCTGCGAAACTTCTTTCTCATCTGTGTATTCAACTGGCAGAGTTGAACCTTACTTTTGATTGAGGAGTTTTGAAACACTCTTTTGTAAAAACTGCAAGGGGAAATTCTGACATCTAAGAGGTCTATAGTGGAAAAAGGAATATCTTCAATAAAAAACTACACAGAATCATTCTACCACAATTCTTTCTCTTCTCTGCATTCAACTAGCAGAGTAGAACCTTACTTTTGATTGAGAAGTTGTGAAACTCTCTTTCTGTAGAAACTGCTATCGGAAATTCGGAGCGCTAAGAGGCTTATAGTGGAAAAAAAACTATCTTCAAAAAAAACTACACAGAAGCATTCTGCCAAACTTCTTTCTGTTCTGTGAATTCAACTAGCGTAGTTGAACTTTACTTTTGATTGAGGAGTTTTGAAACACTCTTTCTGTAGAAACTGCACGGGGACATTCGGAGCGCTAAGGGGTCTACAGTGGAAAAAGGTGTATCTTGAAATAAAAACACAGAATCATTCTGCCAAACTTCTTTCTGTTCTGTGCATTCCACTAACAGAGTTGAAAATTACTTTTGATTGAGAAGTTGTGAAACTCTCTTTCTGTAGAAACTGTAAGCGGACATTCGGAGCGCTAAGGGGCCTAGAGTGGAAAAAGTAATATCTTCAAATAAAAACTACACTGAATCATTCTGCCAAACTTCTTTCTATTCTGTGCATTCAGGTAACACCGTTGAACCTTACAGTTGATTGAGAAGTTCTGAAACACTCCTTCTGTAGAAACTGCCAGCCGACATTCCGGGCGTTAAGTGGCCAATAGTGGAAAAGGGAATATCTTCAAATAAAACTACACAGAATCATTCTGCCAAACTTCTTTCTGTTCTGTGCATTCAACTAACAGGGTTGAACCTTACTGTTGATTGAGAAGTTATGAAACCCTTTTTAAGTAGAAACTGCAAGCGGATATTCGGAGCACTTTGTGGCCTAAAGAGGATAAAGAAATATCTTCAAATTAAAACTACACAGAAGCATTCTGTGGAACTTTTCTCTGGTCTGTGCATTCAACTAGCAGAGTTGAACCTTACATTTGATTGACGAGTTTTGAAACACTCTTTGTGTAGAAACTGCAAGTGGACATTCGGACCACTAAGGGGCCTATAGTGGAAAAAGTCCTATCTTCAAATTACAACTGCACAGAATCATTCGGCCAAGCTTCTTTCTGTTCTGTGCATTCAATAACAGAGTTGAACCGTACTGTTGTTTGAGAAGTTCTGAAACACTCTTTCTGTAGAAACTGCAAGCGGACATTCCGAGATCTAAGGGGCCAATATTTAAAAAAGGAATAACTTCAAATTGAACCTACACAGCAGCATTCTGTGAAACTTCTTTCTGATCTGTTCATTCAACTAGCAGAGTTGAACCTTACTTTTGATTGAGGAGTTTTGAAACACACTTTCTGTAGAAACTGCAGGGGGACATTCGGACTGCTAATGGGCCAATAGTGGAAAAAGGAATATCTTGAAATAAAAACTAGACAGAATAATTCTGCCAAACTTCCTTCTGTTCTTTGCATTCCACTAACAGAGTTGAAACTTACTTTTGATTGAGAAGTTCTGAAAATCTCTTTCTGTAGAAACTGCAAGCGCACATTCGGAGCACTAAGGGGCCTATAGTGGAAAAAAGAACACCTTCAAATAAAAACTACACAGAAGCATTGTGCGAAACTTCTCTCTGATCTGTACATTCAACTGGCAGAGTTGAACCTTACTTTTGATTGAGGAGTTTTGAAACACTCTTTCTGTAGGAACTGCATGGGGACATTCGGAGCGCTAAGGGGTATATAGTGGAAAAATGAGTATCTTGAAATAAAAACTACACAGAATCATTCGGCCAAAATTCTTTGTGTTCTGTGCATTCAACTAACAGAGTTGAACCTTACTGTTGATTGAGAAGTTTTGAAACACTCTTTCTGTAGAAAATGCACGTGGACATTCCGGGAGTTCTGTGGCCTATAGTGGAAAAAGGAATATCTCCAAATAAAAATTACACAGAATAATTCTGCCAAACTTCTTACTGTTCTGTGCATTCAACTAACAGAGGTGAACCTTACTGTTGATTGAGAAGTTCTGAAACAGTCTTTCTGTAGAAACTGCAAGCGGATATTCGGAGTACTAAGGGGCCTATAGTGCAAAAAGGAATATCTTCAAATTAAAACTACAGAGAAGCATTCTGCGAAACTTCTTTCTGATCTGTGCATTCACCGAGCCGAGGTGAACATTACTTTTGACTGAGGAGTTTTGAAACACTCTTTCTGTAGAAACTGCAAGGGGACATTCGGAGCGCTAAGGGGCCTATAGTGGAAAAAGGAACAACTTCAAATAAAAACTACACTGAAGCATTCTGCCAAACTTCTTTCTGTTATGTCCATTCAACTGACAGAGTTGAACCTTACTGTTGATTGTTAATTTCTGAAACACTCTTTCTGTAGAAACTGCAAGCGGAGATTCGGAGCACTAAGGGGCCTACAGTGGAAAAAGGAATATCTTCAAATAAAACTGCACAGTGGCATTGTATGAAACTACTTTCTGATCTGTGCATTCAACTAGCAGAGTGGAACCTTACTTTTGATTGAGGAGTTTTGAAACACTCTTTTGTAGAAAGTGCAAGCGGACATTCCGAGCGCTGAAGGGCCTGTAGTCTAAAAAGAAATATCTTGAATTAAAAGCTACACAGAAGCATTCTGCGAAACTTCTTTCTCATCTGTGCATTCACCTAGCAGAGTTGAACCTGACTTTTGATTGAGGAGTTTTGAAACACTCTTTCTGTAGAAACTGCACGGGGACATTCGGAGCGCTAAGGGGCCTATAGTGGAAAAAGGAATATCTAAAAGAAAAACTACACAGAATCATTCTGCCAAACTTCTTTCTGTTCTGTGCATTCAACTGACAGAGTTGAACTTTACTTTTGATCGAGAAGCTCTGAAACTCTCTTTCTGTAGATACTGCAAGCGGATATTCCGAGCGCTATGGGGCCTATGGTGGAAAAAGGAATATCTTCAAATAAGAACTACACAGAAGCATTCTGCGAAACTTCTTTCTGATCTGTGCATTCAACTAGCAGAGCTGAACGATACTTTTGATTGCGGAGTTTTGAAACTCTCTTTCTGTAGAAACTGCAAGGGGACATTCAGAGAACTAAGGGGCCTATAGTGGAAAAAGGAATATCTTCAAATTAAAACTACACAGAAGCATTCT
>NW_026653286.1:0-14486 GCF_009828535.3 Hylobates moloch | reverse complement strand
TAATACATTTCTTATAATTAAAAGTTAACAGAGTTCATATACTAGACCCACCATACAAGAAATGCCGAAGAATTTCTTCAAGTTGAGACTGAGATGCTAGTCAGAAAATTAAACTTATGTAAAATATAGTTTCCTGCTAAAACTTAATACATTGACAAATATAAATGCTCTCTTTGTCTTTGACTTTCAACTGTTTGATTTTAATATATCTCAGTGTGGCTCCTTTTCGAGTTTATCCTACTTTATTTGCTGAACTTATTAGATTTGTATCTCCAGTTCTTTTCTTCAATTTGAGAGGTTTTCACCCATAAATTTTTCAAATAAACTGCTGCTTTCTCTCTTCTTTCTTCCCTCTACTCTCTTTTCTCTCATTTTTAATAGAAAATCTGTAAAAAATTAAATTGTTTCTATAAAGGACTCTTGTAATTTGTATTTTGCTCAACTTGGTGGGGTTCTATAAGTACACTGGGCTTTGTCTACTCTTCTTCTTTTTTTTTTTTTGTCTTTGTTCCTCTGAACAGATAATTGCAAATAATATCTTCAGGTTTGCTGATTCTTTCTGCTGCCTGGTCAAGTCTGCTGTTAATCTTCTCTAGTGAATGTATAGAGAGTTATATTTTTCTTCTCTGGAATTTTTATTTATGCATTATTATTATTTCTATGTCTTCGTTGATGTTCTCATTTTGTTCGTATGTTACTCTTTTAAAAATTTCCTGTTTTCTGTCTGTATGCTTCCTTAGCTATGTGAGCATATTTAAGATTGTGTTTTAGAGGTCTTGTTTAGTAAGTCTAAGCTTTTTTTAGGAGGACAGTCAGTTCCTGGGAATTTATTAATTTTTTTTGAATAGGCCGTGTTTATCTGTTTCTTTGTATTTCTTGTAATCTTTTGTTGAAAATTGGGCATTTTAAAAGCAGCTCCATCTCCTGGGGTTTGCAAACTGACTATCTGCAGAAAAATACCTTCAGTAATTACCCAGTGTGAATGCTTATGTTTTCTTAAGGCTTCTTCTGTGCATGTGTTTTCTCTGGACCTGTATGTTTCCTCAATTTTTCATACATATGTCTGTTTGAAATGTCTTAATTTTCCAAACAGTCTCACCCCTGCTTCTTTTTAGAGGCTTCAAATGTTTTATTATATTCTTCTGCCTATAATCCTTTTGTTCCTATGTGCCTTCCTATCTGCATTTCCCTGTTTCTCATGCTCTATACTGCATTCTGTAATCTCCAACCTGATATTCAAATATGTCTTCATTCCCATCTGAGGTCAGAATGTTTTAAACAAGTTCTACTTTTACTTTTATTCTGAGAGATGAACTGGGTATTGGGCAGCTTCCTCCAAATTATGCTGTAACAAATTGAAAAGGAAATAGGACAAGGGAAGAAAAACACTATGAAATTTTCTACCATTTTGAGTGGTCCCTCCACCCTGCCCCACCTTGGTTGGGTGTTTGCTGTTTGGTTGCTGCAGATTCTTTACTTGTTCCTAGAGCTCCCACAAGACCATTTTCACCATTCTGTAGTTTACTTAGTGTTTCTATGGGGAAATAGCATCTAGAGCTTCTTAGTACATTGTCTTATTGATAGCTGTTTACTTAGGTATTTTCTGAGCATGCATACTGCCCTGGATACATGCCTGGATTTTTTACATACAGAGCTCTTCATAACCCTTTCACCCCCAGGTTTTCCTCCCAAGCTTTCAGCATGTTTATTGCTTTCAACAACTCTAAGTTTTGCCTTATTCTGCAAGGTCTACATTGTCTTTTTAAGAAATACCTCTTCTTAGCTGCTTTGCTTTTCTGAGAAAGTTGTGAAAAAAGCAAACAAAAGCAAGTAATTTGGATCATTCCTTCAGGGAACCCATAAATTAGTTAGAACAGACAAACTCCATTTTTAGGGGAAGCTTTACCTTGCTCCCTCAGAAACCTGTATTAACATGGGAGCACAGGTTGTCATTCTCAGAATTGCTCTTCTCTTTGAAAGAAGAATAGCGAGGTTGAAATAAAACATCACAAAACTCTGATATTTAAGTCTCCGTTTTTCTTGACTCAGCATTTGCTTGGGAAAGTTGATTTTAACAATTTTATTTATTTACTTATTTTTAATTTGTGTGTCAGTGTGTAAGTGGGGACAGGATCTTGGATGCCTCTACAATATCATCTTCAATTATATCACTACCATGTTTATTTTTAATAGAAATCAATCTATTTTATTAGAACCACTCACATAAAATGTTTTATGTCTTCTAAAAATAATTTCAATTTTAAACTTAAGGTTTTACATGCTTTATTAAAGAAAAACTTCTTTTTAACCCAAAATGGGAGAAACTATTTTTTTCTAAACTTCATAATATATAGAAAATGTAGGTTTCTATGTTACTCACAATGATTCTACTTTATTTGTTCTCCTTACCAAGGCAGTGGTTTCCTCTTTTTTATTAATTACCTTCAAGTTATTAATTTGAAGTTGGTATCTATCAGATTAAACTATTAGTAAGATTAATATGCCCTAATGGTGTGTTCTATGTACCCAGATTAAGTTACCTAATTCAAGTTTATTATCTGTTTAGCTCTATCTCTTTATTATTTAGTATTGAATGTTTGCACAGCTGATATGAAACAGTGGAAAAAAAGCAGAGTTGAGATGAGAGAATATAAAATAAAAAAGTTGTTTTGGGTCTTCCTTAAAAATACCTTCTAGCTTTATTTGAGTATATAAAACACCAAACTCATAAATTATTTACCTTTTTAATATTTTTAATTACATTAAATAACAATTATTTTTTTACAAAAATAGGATTTAAAAAATTCCTCTTCCTCAGAAATGAGTCACACTCATCGCAATTACCGAGAATCTACCTATTTCTGCATAGTGAAAAGAGATAGGATCTATCTTTATTTATTTATTTATTTATTTATTTATTTATTTTTTTTTTTGAGACAAGGTCTCATTCTGTTGCCCAGGCTGGAGCGCAGTGGCGCCATCTCGGCTCACTGCAACCTCTGCCTTCTGGGTTCAAGCGATTCTCCCACCTCAGCCTCTCCCTAGTAGCTGGGACTACAAGCATGTCCCACCATACCTGGCTAATTTTTGTATTTTTTGGTAGAGATGGTGTTTCAACCATGTTGGCCAGGCTGGTCCCCAACTCCTGAGGTCAAGCAATCCACCTGCCTCGGCCTCCCAAAGTGCTGGAATTACAGGCAAGAGCCACCACGCCCAGCCGATAGACTCATTTTTCAATCTTGTTTGCAGTGTTACAGATAGCTGAAATTATGCAAAAGGAAAGTATCACCATAGGCAGCTGTCTCTTTTAGCAAAAGTATATCTTATTAGAAAATATATACTATAAAGTACAACTTCAACTCTCATTGGGCTCTCAATAAATGTTTCTAGAGTAAATAAACATTTAATTTTTTAAAAAGGAAAGAATTGTTAAAAGCCACATTGATATGGGTTATTAGAATGTCCATATACACAAGAACACATGTCTAACACATATGTGACCTAGATTCCTGATTTATCACTTGAAACTGTTTATTCAGGACAAAATTTCTGACTGCCATTTGAGGCTCAGTGCTTCTATTGGGAATAGGCCTGAGTTGAGTTGGGAGAGTATAAAATTAAAAAGTTGTTTTAGGTCTTCCTAAAAAACACCTTTCCTTTTGCATAATTTCGCATTTGTAGACTGACTTAACAAGTGCTGGACCTCAAACTGTTCATTCTTATTATACTGAATTACTCTGTTGCCTTTTACATTTGCATTTGTAACATTCTTTTGTGTATTTGTTTATTTATACTCTACCTTCTGCTGAGAATGCATCCAAACATCTTGCAAAGGCGCATATAATATAGCTGTGCTTCTGTGGAGGCTTAGTTCCAAGAATAGGTGTTCCAAAAGACAAATAGTGGAAGCTTTCCATCTCTTAAGGTCTGGGTCCAGAAACTGACGCAGCAGCATCCCATCGAATTCTATTGTTTGGGCCATCTTCATTTGCCACACTAAACTTTTAAGTAGAAGAGAAGACTGATCTGGATTGATATACCCTCACCCTCCTCCTCCATCATCTCAGCAAAACCGAGGGGCTACAGTTGGCTGCTTTACAATGATGGGCCCTTCCTCCAGCCTTGGACCACAGAAACCCATTGGACTTTATGTTGTCACATTTTAAAATTCCTTCCCTTTGAGTTCCTTGTATTTCTTTACAGAATCTATCTCCTGCTCACCTAAAATTGACGGTCTCAGTCTCACTTAATAAGATTAAATTGTAAAAATAAGATGTTATAGCTGTAGGGAGAGAGGGTGATATGAAATGCAATACGCCGTGTTTCTCCTAGGGAGTTGCTGGGCCTTGTCAGCCACAAGCTGATTATGAATTTTAAATAGGCTTCTAAATGAGGACATTCCCCATTACACGTTTACAGGTACATGTTCTTCTATGGTTTTTTTTCCAGTTTTATTGAGGTATAAATCACAGATTGCGTATTTTGTCCATCCAAGACGTAGAGCATAATTACTTGATTCACACATGTATTATACACTGATGACCATAATTAATTTAATTAACATTTTCATTGCTACACATAATTACTATAGTGTATGGAAGGGTGGTTAAGGAATACTTAAGGACTACTCTCAGTATTACTAACTGTAGTTGCCGTTGTGCATATTAGATCCCTACACTTACTCATCTTAAAACTAAAAGTTTGAACCCTTTCACTAACATCTTCCCATTTCCTCTAATCCCCAGCTCCCGGCAACCACTATTTTGTACTCTGCTTCTGTGAGCTCACCTGTTAAAGATTCTACATATGATTAATATCATAGACTAGTTGTCTTTCTGTGTCTTATTTGTTTTACTTAACATAATTTTTTTTCAGGATTATCTACATTATTACAAATGGCAGGATTTTATTTTTAATGGCTAAATAATATTCGTGTGTGTGTGTATTCTTTATTCATTTGTGGACATTTCGTTTATTTCCATATCTTAGTTATTATGAATAATAATGCTTCAATAAACATGGCAGTGAAGATTCTCTTGGGAATACTGATTTTAGTTTTTTTGAATATATACCCAGAAGAGGCATTGCTGGATTAAATAGTGATTCTATTTTTAATTTTTCGAGGAACCTTCCTATAGTTTTCCACGAATTTACTTTCCTAGTATACAGAGTTTCATTTCCTTCACATCCTTGCCAACATTTATCTTTTGTCTTACTGATAGTAGCCATTCTAACTGGAGTTAGGTGATATCTCACTGGGGTTTTGACTTGCATTTTCTGATGATTAATGAGGTTTAGCAATTTTTCACATACATGTATGTCTTCTATGCAAAATGGTTATTCAGATCCTTGGCCCATTTTAAAAAATTGGGTTATGTGTTTTCTTGCTATTGAGTTGCATGTGTTCTTTACGTATTTTGGATATTAACTAATTATCAGATATATCATTTGCAAATATTTTTTTACTGTGCCATAGATTGTCTCTTTACTCTATTAATTCTTTGACGCTGTTCAGAAGCTTTTTAGCTTGTCGTAATCTCATTTCTGTATTTTTTGCTTTTGCTGCCTGTGCTTTTGAGGTTATATCCAAAAGTCATTGCCCAGAACAATGTCATGGAACTTTTTCCCTGTGTTTTCTTCTAGGAATTTTATGACTTCAGGTTTTACATTTAAGTCTTTAATCCATTTCAAGTAAATGTTCATCTATGGTGTAACATATGTCCAATTTTATCATTCTGTATGTGGTTACCCAGTTTTCCCAACACAATTTGTTAAGGGGACTGTCCTTTTTCCATCGTATATTTATCAAAGATTAGTTGACTTATATGTGTGGCTTATGTCTGGCCCTCTACTCTCTTCCATTGGTCTATGTGTCTGTTTTTATCATTGGAGAATACTGTTTTTATTAGTATCGCTTTGCAGTATAATTTAAAATTCAAGCAGTATGATGCCTCCAGCTTTGTTTTTTTGTTGTTGAAGAATAAATGGGCTGTTGGGATCTTTTGTGGTTCTATATGAATTTTAAGATTTTTTCCCTATTTCTATGAAAAATGCCATTGCAATTTTGAAAGAAATTGCATTGAATTTGTAGATTGTTTTGAGTATTATGAACATTTTAACAATATTAATTTTCTAATTCATCACCATTCAATTTACAAATACAATTTAATCAAAAGCAAAAATGGACAATTTTAGTGGATTTTCAAGTACAAAAACTATTAAAATCTCATCTATTGACTGGAGGCAAAGAAAGCGTGTTAAAATTCTTGTATTATAACCATGAATTTCAGGAGATTAGAAAAATGTTCAGTAGTTTCTGCTTTAATATAGAGAATGTCTATTAACGTTTTTTGTTCTTAAGAAAAAAATTTTACATATGTAAGACAGAAGTTTATTTACTAAAAGTCTATTATGAGATATTACAGTAAGCTTAAAAAGCAATTGTTCAATGTACAATAAAGTTGATTTTTGAAATCCTAGGTTTACAAGACCCAGAAAATCAAAAGAGGCAGGAGCTTCTGTAATAAGACGTGAAAGATCAAGCTGATTTGGATATTGGATGTAGGGCCCAGGAGCTTCAGGCAGTGACTGCTACGGGAAGTCTGCCTTTGTCTAGAAGGGAGGCAAATGGGCTCATTGTACCAAGGCTATAATCATTACCATTTTTTTTCTAAAATCCTGAAAATTTTCTTATAAAAACCAGGTTCTTAAAATTTACTTAGTGGGGAAAAAAAGAATATTGGGAGGGACTAAGAACTAATGATTTTGTCTCTAAAAATAAATCCCACTTTTGAGTGTGGCAGCCTGGGAGGAGACGGATCTGCTCACACATGCTGGGAGCAACAGGCTTGAGCAACAGAATCACAAGCCCGCCCCTTCCCCATTCGGCCCCAGCCACAGGGTTTTCTGTCACAATTCTGGGAACCCTCCCAAGTCAGAGTCCCGCATGGTGGGCACACTGAAGCCATCATTTCACATCAGACCCAAAGGCATATCAGTTCTCTCTGTGGCGCTCAGAAAGATGACATAATGCATTTGCTGAGGGCTCACGTGTCTGTCGAAAAATGATCCATCGGGGTAAAAACTAGGACAATAAAATTCTACTGAATGGTTCTGCATCTCCAGGTACCTAGGGATTAAAGGAAATACTGGAAATGAAATGGGAAAAATAATAGTCAAATAAAGAGAACCAAACAAATAATCGTCTTTTTCTGTCACAGGCTCTTCATGCTGGGAATTCTCAATAATGGTCAAGCTGAATTTCAAATATAAAGTGTCAAGCCAACATGGGGTGTCTATGATTTAGGCCACTGCTATATTCAAAGCATGGCCTGTAGACCAGCAGCATCATCATCATGTGGAAGCATATTAGAGATGCAGATTCTTGGGTCCCATCCCAGACCTACTGAATCAGAACCTGTGGGAGTGGGGTCCAGCAGTCTGTGTTTTACCAGCTCTCCAGATGATTCTTAAGCACTCCATAGTTTGAGAAGCCCCACTTCAGACTGTGGATAAAAGAAAAATAATAACATAGAAAGACATTTGGTTTACTAAGGCTTAACTCTAAAAACTACATACTAAAATGAAGCATATTTCATGTGTCATTTAGGCATTTAGATAATAGCCCAGAGTTTGATAGGAGTTGAATAAACGGTAATCAATGAAATTTGACAGATTAACAGATCAGTTACTAAAATATGTGTCCCCGAGTTACTGATGGCATAGTCTAGATTTTAGAAAATGCTGCTGAACAAGTGAATCAGTTTATATTTTTAGGTTCTAGTTCCTGAAATGGATAGGCGTTCATTAAGAGCTGCTAAATGCCAGCGTGTCCACCCAATCGTATGCTAGGAGAATTTACCATTCCTATTTTGAAATGTAGGTTTTATTATTCAGGTTTGGTGTGGTCAATAGATTAGGAGACAGTTGCCATTCGGAGGATAGGTACTCACAATTGCCAACAGGAGGGACATGCAACTTCACGTAGGGCCACATGAAGGAAACACCAGAGTAGGTCAGCGTATGGAGGAAAGAGAGAGAAAGCACGGATTTATAGTCTTTATTGTTGTTTCTGTGGCAAAGAGCGGGAAAGGCAGGATAAGAAAGCTAAGCAGGCTTAGAATTGGATAGTTTGAATAATTTTGGCAAACTCTGGGCTACAGGGTTGATCCCTAGTTGTCCAGAACCTAGACCTGGGCAGGGGAATAGTGTCACAGACTGCAGGAAACTGATAAAAGGAGGTGGATAGGATATGGTCTTGTGACTGATGAGTTTACTTATAAAAAAATTCTTGCAAGCAAATTGTTTGCTGTCTTTGGGAATTAGGTAACTGTTGAGGAGGCATTTCTTTCCCTAGTCCAAAAAGGCCCCGAGATGTCAAAGCATCACAAAATACAGAAAAAAAAATTAAAACATGATTAATACAATCCCCTACTCTGTTTGTGGAACAACTATGATGTATTTCTACTGTGGAAGTTAATAAATATATCAACAACTCTACATGTTCCAAACTCTATCTCTCTAGTTTTGAAAAATGTGAGCATGCAAGATTCAGCCTTGCATCCCCAAGGCCTAATACCATGAGATGCATAGTAACTGCTTGATAATTGTCTGATGACATTTCTCAGGAAATTCTTTCTTCAGTTTCCAATTTTTAAAATTTTGTTTAACAATTACTTATTGAGCACCTAATATATACCATATTAACTGAGCATTTCATGGCCCCTTAAGTGTGGCCATATATTATGTCAACTTCCCAGACATAATATACAAGCAAAACACAAGCAGCAAATCTAAATTATCAAATATTGTTGCACTCAACATTGCTGATTTAAAAATTGAGATTTAGGGCTGGGCATGGTGGCTCACACCTGTAATCCCAGCACTTCGGGAGGCCGAGGCGAGTGGATCACATGGTCAGGAGATCGAGACCATCCTGGCTTGGTGAAACCCTGTCTCTACTAAAAATACAAAAAATTAGCCAGGCATGGTAGCACGCACCTGTAGTCCCAGCTACTCGGGAGGCTGAGGCAGGGGAATCGCTTGAACCCACGAGGTGGAGGTTGCAGTGAGCCGAGATTGCACCACTGCACTCCAGCCCGGGTGACAGAGTGAGATTCCGCCTCCAAAAAAACAAACAAAAAAATTTGAGGTTTAGATAAGGAAGAATTAATAATTACGTTTGGCTACTTTTTTTGGAAGGGAATGGGGGTTCTCATTGTATTGCTGAGGCTGACTTTGAACTCCTGGGCTCAAATGATCCTCCTATCTCAGCTTCCAAAGTAGCTGGGACTACAGGTGTACACCATCACGCCCAGCTACTTTTAACTTCTAACCTAACCTAATTTTTCCTGGCTTTTCTGCTACATGTTTATTTTACATAAGTTGGTGTCTAATTAGAAATTTATTGTCCTGTGATTAGAAATACAATTCTGGGAGTAATGGTGCTGACTGTCTTGGAATTGCTGTCCGGACACAAAATCAAATCTGCCTGCTTAAGAACAAACCTAGGAAAAGAACTGATTCCCATATTCCACACCTATAGCAGCAGACAGGTGATCACTCCCATATGTAATTCAAGCAATGGAAAACGTGGTGAGGAGTCCAATAATTCAATGGGGAGATAGAGAATTAATTAAAACACATCCTTTATTGTTCAGGATTTGGGTAATAATGGGCCAATGCACTGCGATCAGTGCTCTTCTGTAATATTTTGCACCTTCCTTTCTAGTGGAGCCATCTAATTAGAGAAGCCACTTAATTCTGTGTTTCACCTGAAGCTTTGGGTGTCAATAAATGCTTTGCTATCCCATGTAATAATAAGTGCCATAATTATTATTATTTACTTCCTAGATTCCGGGTATACACAGACCAGTACATTTACGGCCTACTCCACATAGTGCTTTTGTTTTAGTTTTACATTTGTTACTGATGGCAAGTCAATCTTTATTTAAAACAAAAAATATGAAGAAAGACGTGCGAGGAGTATCATTAATGACCATTTTGAAGAATTCATTTACAGAGAAGAAGTTCAAAAGTCTCATTTAATTACAAAGATCAAAGTAGGTCAATTTTGCAGGCCAAGTCATGCCAGCAAGCCTCCTGCTCAAACGAAACATAATTTCAAAATTCAAAATTTGTATTTCGAGAGTACCAGCTAAGATGGCTTTTTATTCTTTTTAAAAGCTTAATATTTGGAGGTTGGTCCAAAATGGCTTACTAGAAGCAGCTAGTGTGTAGCCATCTCATGAAGAGGAAACATAATGGTGAGTAAATACTAGCTCTTCAAGGGAATCGTCTGAGACCATGTCAGGATTTACCAAGGAAGCAAGGCACCCACGGAGAACAGAAAGGACTGAAGCTGGGCAGCCACCCACCCAGGACTAGCGCACACCCATGAGAAACTCCCTACCATGGGGAAAAGGTGAGTGAAGGAGAGTGCCCGGGAGATTCACACTTCCAACAGGGACCTTTGCAACCCTGGGCATGGCAGAATCCCCCTAACTCCAGCCCCGGGCCTCTAGACCAACACAGAGAGCTTCTGGGAGTCTTTGCAGAGGTGCTGCTCAAGCCGACATGGAGCCCCACAGGTCCTGGATCCCTGAGCAGTCCAGTTCAGTGCAATAATCCTGCTAGAGGCTGCAGCCATCGTGTCGTCAGAAGGCTGTGCTCCTCCTCCACAGGCAAAGTTCCCATCAGGGCTTCCAGCACAGCAACTCTGCCCCAGCCTGAACTCTTCACACAGGCACAGCTCTGCCCTTCTCTTGGAACTACTCAGGTCGTAAACCATGTGACTCACCCCACCCACCCTCACCGCTCTAAGCCAGGCAAGCCTCAGCTTGGGCTTCCGGTGCAGGGACATTGCCCCCACCTGAACACCGTGGTGGATCGTGGCTCTGCTTTCATCAGGGGAAAACTCCTAGTGGTAACAGAATATGCTTGGTACCTTTGCGTGCCTGCAGCTGTGAAGTTCAGCATTATTTGGGTGGGAGGGAAGTGCAAGTGTGCCCTGTGCCCAACAGCTTCCAGTCTCTATTGCCCCAGCTGAGGGGTCCTGCCCTCTCCAGTGAAAGGCTCACAGCACAGCTCTCTTGTCCCCACTGAACAGTTCACCTATGGTCCAGAGCCCTTATGAAAACCCAACTCTGACACGCCTGTAATATTCCCTCAGGCTCTCGTCACTGAAGCATTCCACCTACCCTGCCTAAGAGTTTGCCTGGTGACCTAGGGACCAGCCCACTCCATCACAGCCAGCACCTGAATTCTGGGCTACCCTGACTCCGGTCCTGACCCTTAGGAGTCACACATGCTGTCCAGTAGGCCATCTAGGGGCTTGGGAGCTGGGGAACTACCTACCCTATTCCAACTTTTCTGGCACCTGACCGCTTCCCCCAGGGCCTAAGCTCAGGCCGATCCAACCAGCTGACAACACCATGACCAACACCCACTCACATGGGCCCCAAAGTGGCATCACCACAACAAATACATACATGCACAAGCCCAAAAGTGGTGTCTCCTGTTTACAGGAAGCAGCAGTACTGCCACGACAGAGAACAGGTGAGCCTTAAAGCTGTCTGTGTCAGGTTGAGTGACAAGGTTATGACCTGAAACTGCTCCCATGGAGAGTTGCAAAACAAGTGTTCCGCCATGGCTCTCAACCACATTGCAGTCTGGAGATAGAGTGTGCATCTGAACTAGGAGTCATGAGCCCTGAAACAGGGGTGTGATAAGGAAACAAATCACATTTCTGCTTATTTAGGAGAAAGAGCCAGTACAGCCCCCTCACCTCCCTGCAGAGACCTCAACACACTTCACCAGGGGCTCCTCCCAGCCACCCCTATTACTACTGGTGCCTGCACTCATCATTGGGATATTCGTGGGCAAGCCAGGGCCTCCAGATCTGCTCAGTGGTGTCCCACCAACCCTGCAGAAGAGGACCAGACAGCCCACTGCAGAGACCTTGCATGATTTCTGAAAATTATGTATGTAATGATTATTTTTGCTCCTTTATTAATAAGTTGTTTTCTGCCTGTAGCTTTTTTGAAATTTTCTGTTTATATGATTTAATTTGAATATAATACAGGTAGGCTTAAAGGTTTTGGTCTTTGATTTGATTGGTGTTTTCTGAGCTTACTTGATCTGTTTGTTATTTAGATTTGATATACTTGTTATTAATTTTGGGAAAGTCATTCTGGCTTCAAATATATGTATTTTTTCCATTTCTTCATCTCTTTCTTCTCTCTCAATCTTTCCACTATTCATATGTTACAATTTTTAAATTTTCCTACAGTTTTTAGATACTCCATTCTATTTTTTTCTTATTTTTTTCCTTTTTGTTGTTTAGGGTGAGAAATTTCTGTTGAGTTCTTCAAGCTTAGTAATTCTTTTTGTTGTTGTTGTTGTCTCGTCTGTTGCTGAGTCTATCAAATGCATTTTTATTTCTGTTATTTACTTTTTAAAAATTTCTGTTTTCTTTTCAATTATAGAGTTTTCACTTTTCTGCTAAGTTACAATTTGTTTCTGCACATTTTCAAACATTTTTCATTACAGCCTTTATTGTATTAATTATAGTCATTAAAAATTTTTAGTATACTAATTCCAACATTGCTATCATTATATGAGTCTAGCTCTGAGGCTTGTCTTCCAAGCTGTGTTTTTTTCTCTCTTGGTGTGCCTTGTAACTTTGTGTTGCAAACCAGATGTGGTGTACTATGTAAAGGGAGCTGAAGTAAATAGACCTTAAAAGTGAAGCCTTATGTTATATCTGACTAGAGGTTAAGCTGTATTTAGTGTTTCCTATTGTCAGAGGTGTGAACAAAAAGTGACTGGGGCAGGTTTATTTAACCAAGATTGAGAGTGCGCATGGGAAATAAATCAAGTTGCAGGAGCATTTTTGACCCATGCTTTTCCTAAAAGGGATATTGGCCACTTCTGTTTTTAAAGAGGAAAAGGCGTGCAGGAGCAGAAAAAAGGAGATGAAGGGTGGGCAGTGAGACAGATAGTTGCATTCTTATGAGACTCTGCTTAGCCTCAGTAAGTCTACACTTCATATGTAAAAAGGGGAGTAGAGGAAAAGGTCAATTATGCATTATCTCTTGCTCAGTAAATCTGCATTTTACATAAGATAAAGTAAACAAGTGAAAAGAGGAAATAGAGAAAATGAAATTATGATACAGGGTTGTAAAATTACAGATATCTGGGAACAAAAGGAAATCACCATAGGTGACTCAGTTTCTAAGCTTTTAACTTTCCCTTTGGCTAAGTGAGTTTGGGGTCCTGAGATTCTATTATCTTTCATATTTCCCCCTATTCTTCAAAATCCTTGCAAGAAAACATCACTTAAAAAGTGAGTCTCTGGTTATTGTTTCATTAATTCCCTTGTTGTTGATGATTTATTACTTGAAAGTTAGTTCCCACATATTTAGGAAGGCTCATTACTAAGAAGTTGTAAAGTCTTGTGTCCAATAGAGAAAAATGGTGACAAAAAAAGAAAGAAAAAGAAGGGAAAAAACAAGGCCAAATTATATTATAGCAACAAACAGAAAGTACTCCTGGAAACTGATTCAGGCTATACCACCACCTTCTCAATCCAAGCAGTTATTTAGGCAATCATTATTTTAACTCTTTTAGTTGTACATTGACTCTGTTGTATGTCTGGAGCAGTCTACACATTAGTTTCTTTTAGTCTTAGAAGCATTTTCAAATTTCAGCAGCAACCTTATAGATTTTTCTGGACTGTAGTTTTAATCAGGTGTTTAAAAGAATTTTTTGAGGAATCCATACATCAGTAGGCAGGCATAAAAGTGTTGGATATCTCTATCTATCTATCTATCTATCTATCTATCTATCTATCTATCTATCTATCATCTATCTATCTATCTATCTATCTATCTAGCCAGCGGGGTAGCTAGCTATAATTTTACAATATTTTTTTCTCTCTAGGTCCCCCGTTTCTACAAAAGACAAATCATAGTGGGACAAATTTATTTGAAAACAAGTTTAAGAAGATTTATACTTGACCAATGATTTGCATAAAGTGTTACAGGAATAATTACTGGCCATATAGGCTCTTTTAACTTGGCTTTGCTGGAAATTTTTTAAATAATGACTTTCAGTTTAGACTTGTTAAATGCCTCCTCAGCTTAGCCAAGCCAGTGATTTTTCTGTACCTGCAGATGTCCACGAACTGGGGACATTTCTCCCATCTCAAGGTACCAAAATTACCTGGGTTTCTTGACTCTGTCAAAAAGTGACATTTTTACTTATAACAGGTCAGAAACTTGTAAAGGAATCACATAGAAAAGATACCAGGCCAGTCTTTCTAAGGGTATTTTACTGTCTCCTCTCAAGTCAACCTCCACCCCTCAAAGCAGTCTGGTCATATCTGAAAACATGCCATTCCAGACAAAACCTTGGTAAAGTAACCAGTGTCTTCAACTATGTCCTGTTAACAAAAGAAAACAGATTTTTTTTTTTTTTTTTTTTTT
>NW_026653285.1:14180-14494 GCF_009828535.3 Hylobates moloch | reverse complement strand
TTTATTGCGGCACTATTCACAATAGCAAAGACTTGGAACCAACCCAAATGTCCAACAACGATAGACTGGATTAAGAAAATGTGGCACATATACACCATGGAATACTATGCAGCCATAAAAAATGATGAGTTCGTGTCCTTTGTAGGGACATGGATGAAACTGGAAAACATCATTCTCAGTAAACTATCGCAAGGACAGAAAACCAAACACCGCATGTTCTCACTCATAGGTGGGAATTGAACAATGAGAACTCATGGACACAGGAAGGGGAACATCACATTCCGGGTACTGTTGTGGGGTGGGGGGTGGGGGGG
>NW_026653285.1:0-14080 GCF_009828535.3 Hylobates moloch | reverse complement strand
AAAAAAAAAAAAAAAAAAAAAGAAGTATGGAGTGCCTGATTAGATGGGGGAGGGGAATTCAAAAGTTGTGAATAAGGCTTAAGATGTGGGTCTCGGAATCCTATCATTCATCTACTTATCCTCCCCTCTGGAATGGACTCTAGCGGGGAGGCAATGAGGAGAATATCTAGGTAAGTTTTAGTAAAGTCACAGGGAAAATGCACTGCTGGGAGATTGCAAACTCAAAGAGAAGCCTCTTTACTAACATGGATCCTGAGTAGTAGAGAAGAAATGGCCAAAAATGTTATCTGGCTGGATGAGGCTAGGAGAAGTCTCAACGAGTCTTATAAACCCCAGCACAGTGAAGAGAAAACAGCCATGAGTTCTAGAACCCTGCAAAAAAAAAGAGTTCAGAAAGGCAGAGAGGGGCCTGTAGACAGAAGACTGCCTTCAGTTGGGTCTCACAAACCTGATAAATAGGGCCATGGACCTGGTGGCCTCAGCCATAAACATCAACACAGAACAAGAGCAAACAACACCTCAGCAGAGGTCAGCAGAGGCAGGTGACTACTGGGCACTGATTGACTTATCCATGATGGCTTAATGATAAGACTCCCTTTCCTCCCTCTACAGCCTCCAGAACTTAGATCACCCCCAGGATAAGGTGAAGGCTGAGGCACAATCTTGATTTTGGGCTGGGCACTTGCCCAAAGGAAATGGAATTTGAAAATAGAAATCATTGAATTACATTAACTTGTCAGGATAAATTTTCTGGCTGGGCATGGTAGCTCATGCCTGTTATCTCAGTGCTTTGGGAGGCTGAGGTGGGAGGACCACTTGAGGCCAGGAGTTCTAGAACAGCCTGGGCAACATAGCAAGACCTTCTCTCTACAAAAAGTTTTTTTAAAAAAGTAAAGTGTGAACTTTTCTGGTATCAGCAGAAATGAGCCCAGGAACTGCATTAATTCCAGCCATAGATAAAATAGTTACTCTGAACTAAATTATGCCCTCCCTCCCCCAACAAATTCATATGTTGAAGTCCTAATCCCCAATATGATCCTAACGGTATTCAGAGATGGAATCTGTCAGAGATAATTAGGTTTAGATGAGGTAATGAGGATTCGCTCTTCATGATGGGATTAGTGCCCTTATAAGAAGAGGAAAAGAGACCAGAACTCTCTCTCCACCATGCAAAGGCAAGGCTAGAAGGCTAGAAGATGGCTAGAAGGCAGCCATTTGAAATCCAGAAAGACAGCCCTCACCGGGAATTGAGTCAGTTGGCACCTTGATCTTGGACTTCCCAGCCTCCAAAACTATGATAAACAAATGTCTGTTGTTTAAGCCACCCAGTCTATGGTATTTTGTTATAGCAGCCCACGCAGACTAATATAGTTTTACAACTTCTGTGACCTCGGAAATTTCATACCCTTATAGAGAGATACTACAAAATTATACATCAAAAATGCTTTAACCAATATACTGTCTGCTGCAAGATACAAAAGTTCCTATTTCCCTTTGCATTGCAGTAGTGCTTTTTGTTGTTATTGCTAAAAAATGAAAATGGAAGATTCTATATTCACAACTGGATCAGACAGCAGTGTCAAGTTGATAGAAGGTGATCAGAAATTAAATTGAGCTAGAAAAAATTTAAAGCATGAATAATTGCCAAGAGACAGAAAGCATTCTCTCATCATTAGGAATCCCCTAAATCCCTGGAAAGCAGATCCCACACGCTGCAATAACATGCAATAGGGACGCAAGTTATTTTATTTGGACATTAAAGGAGAAGGCAAGCTCATAAACTAAGGACTCTAGGACAATTTAGCAGGAATTGTTTGTCGGAATTTCCATGAGGGTTGTATTTCCCTTGGAGAAGCCATGAAAACAAGGGAGTTGTACTCTGAAACAAATTAAGCTGACGTTCAGGGCTCTACATTTACACAGACATCTTCAAGGCTCTGAGAGTCTTCTCAATGTATTCACACAGTCAAATGTTTCCATAAAATTTGTAACTGTGTATTATTTTAACTGCATTTACTTATGACTGCTTTCTTTCTACCCTGACTAATCTTTGAGCTTTAGCTCCCCTAGTGTCATGTGGCACCAAGGTGGTCATGGGCACTTTCAGTATCCAAATGAGAGAAGCTGAGTTGATAGTACATTTAGTTTGCCTGTGGTGAGATATGTTTACGTGGGTCATTAATCACTCTACACATGGGGAGGTTGTTATTTCAAGCAGTGCTCCTACCCTGCCCCCTTACCTGGCATCATGTGACAGAACTGTGGAATTAGGTTTTATGAGGAAAATATTGTGCTACACAACATCAAGAGTACATGGGTAGGGAGGAGAAACAAGGTTTGAAGCAGATGAGTCAAAAACTAATCTATGAAAAATTATTTCAATGATCATATATGGAAAATTGTAAACAGATTCTCCCTGACACCTAGTAAGAATGGAAGCTCTGTCCTATTAGGAATACGTACAGTAATGTAGCGTCAAAACATAATATTTTTTTGACAGAAATTTCATGAAATACAATTGATCAAAATTCATTTGTTTGTAAGAAACCAACTGGAGCAACTATACAAAAAGTGAATACATCTGTGTGGGAGGTCACATATCTAGGCATCTTGACTATCAATAATCTAAAAGACAAACTTTCAATAACCTTTCAATGGAAAAATTGAAGTATATTTCTATTATCTCTGATAAAAATGTCAGAGGCACTGTGTATGTGCAAAATGCTCAAACCAGTTTTTCCTCTGCTCTCACACCACAGCAACAAAACTCATCAACATCAAAGATAACTTCAGTGACAAAATGTAGGCGAGGGTGTTCTCCCCACCAGCAAGTGGCAGGGAACACCGTCTACTGTGAACACCAACTAGGTGTCCTCCAGTTCAATTCTCATCCTAACTGGAGGTAGTGTCAGATCCCACAGGTTGGGGGTTCAGTCCCCAAGACTCCCTCCTACCCCTTGAGATACTAGGCCCCTGGAACTTCGGACAGACTGGCTTCAAGTTGGGGTTCCCACGACCCCCAATTTGGGTTTAATTTGCTGGAACAGCTCACAAAACTCAGGAAAACAGACATTTACGAGTTTATTATAAAGGATGTTACAAAGACACAGATGAAGAGATGCATAGGGGAATGGGGACATGGAGCTTCCATGCCCATTCCCAGATGTGCCACCCTCCACGAATCTCCACGTGTTCAGCTATCCGGAAGCTCTCAGACCTTGTCCTCTTGGTTTTCTATAGAAGCTTCATTACGTAGGCATGATTGATTAAACCATTTACCATTGGTAGTCAAGTTGATCTGCAGCCCCTCTCCCCTCCCTGGAGGTTAGGAGTGGGGCTGAAAGTCCCAACCCTCTAATCCTGCCTTTGTAACCAGCCCCATCCTGAAGCTGTCAACATTTGCATATAAGAAGACAACACTTTGGAGATTCCAAGGATTTTAGGAATTTTATGCAAGGAAATGAGGTCGAAGACCAAACATACATTTTATAATATCATTCACTGTCATAAGACAAGGTGACCAAAAAATGTTGAAACATTGTACCTAAATGCTGAGATTTATTTGGGGCTTTTTGCTCTGTTGTCGCTTTAGTGTTTGTCAGCTTTAAAAATTGTATTTTGTTGTGATTTATTTTTCTCATTCTAAATATTCATGTTTGTGTCTAATTTTGTGTTGCTTTTCTTAAAGAAGATGCTTTAAATTGTATAAAATTCAGACCCTACAAAGTCTAGGTCTACAAAGTCTGTCTCTGACTAAGAGACAAAAACCTGAGTTAAGAGTTACCTTCATTTCTCTTATTACGATTGGAGCCTGTTTCCTATTTTATGCCTGGTAGAAATAGCTAATTGATGCCTATTTCTCTCAAATGTGTAGCTGTTGAAGAAAATGAAATTAATAAAATTAAATCAAAAGGAGGGTCTATGGCCCCTGGTTTGAATTGGAAACTAATTACTGATCTTGAAAAAGAACCACATAAGAGGATTTGTGAGTATGTGTATTATTTAGTGCAAAGCATAATTTTTAAGAACACAAATCATGCATAGATGTAGTAGGTAAATGTATATTTGTGATTACTTGCAGTTCTGTCTTGAAACCAATTAGTTTTAATTTCATATTCAAAATAATGAATGGCAATGTATTTGAAATATAATTGACCTGTTCCTACAGAACATACTGTAAAAATAGTCAATGCATTCTGTTGGTTCTGATCAGCTATCTTCCTTTACTTATGTTTTATCAGATCACTTTTTTTTTTTTTTAGATGGAGTCTTGCTCTGTTGCCCAGGCTGGAGTGCAGTGGTGCGATCCTGGCTCACTGCAACCTCTGCCTCCTGGGTTCAAGAGATTCTCCTGCCTCAGCCTCCTGAGTAGCTGGGATCACAGGTGCACACCACCGTGCCTGGCTAATTTTTATATTTTTAGTAGAGATGGGGTTTCACCATGTTGGTCAGGCTGGTCTCGAACTCCTGACTTCGTGATCCACCTGCCTCAGCCTCCCAAAGTGCTGGCATTACAGGTGTGAGCCACTGCACCCGGCCTTAACAGATCAGTCTTTAGGGCTCTACAAATAAGTGTCTTTTAAGAAATAAAAAATAAGAAGAAACCTACATGTAGTAGCTAGAAAAACTAAATCATTAATCCTATTTTTAATTCTAGAAAGTGTGGCATTGTCCTTTCCTTGATAAAAATATCTGATTTGCATGAGACAATAGCCTCACACTGACTTAATAAAATTTAAAACCAGAACAAAAACTAGTTTATTCAGATTATCACCAAGCAGGTACCACCTGTTCAGAATACTACAAAGTTAGAAAAGGCTCTTTCTTTCAATGCTCCAGGGATGAAGCAATGGCCAACTCATTCACTCAAGTTACCCCTGGTGTTTTTGTTCATTGCTGCATTCCTGGACAGTACATAGTACACTGTAGGGGCTCAATAAACAGTTCTCACTATGTGGTTGCATAACACTGATGTATACTACAGTTTATGTGAATGGTACCCATTAGAATTGTGCTGGTATCAACCTATGTGGACAAACTTGGTGATCCTGAAAATTATTTGTTAAATCAATAAATGAAATATGCTGAAAGTCTATGATTTGTCACCCCTGATCCAGACACTAATGACAGGAAAAGGAATAAAGCAGTCCTTCAATTTAAGCTAATCCCTAATTAGCCATGAGAAACTAACAAAATAGAGCATAATAAAATGTTACACATGTGTTTTAGGGCTCTCCAGAGAAACAGAGCCAAAGGATATATCCTTTTGAGAGAGAGAGAGGGGAGGAGATTTATTAGAGGAATTGGATCTTATGATTATGAAAGCTGAAAAGTCCCATGATATGCCATCTACCAACTAGAGAACCAGGGAAGCCAGCAGTAGCATGGCTCAGTTCAAGTCTCAATGCCGGAGAACCTGAGAGGCTGCTGGTCCAAGTCTCGCATCCAAAGGCTGAAGAAGATGGAGTTCTGATGTACAGGTGCAGGAGAAAATGAGTTCCCCAGCTTCAGAAAACAGAGTGCAAATTCACCTTTCCTCTGCCTTTTTGTTTTATCCAGGCTCTCATAGAACTGAATAGTGACTGCTCACATTGGGTGAGGGTGGATCTTCTTTACTCAGTCCAGCGATTTAGATGCCAATCTCTTCTGGAAATACCCACCCAGACATAACCAGACATAATGCTGTATCCGTCATCCGGGAATTCTTTAATCAACTCAAGTTGACACCTAAAATTAACCATCACATACCTGCTAATATAGAGATATGAAAAGTTCCATGATCATTATTAAATCTGCCCAAAGAGGTTGAGAAATCTTCCCAGAGGCATTGACATTTGAATTGGTAAAGGATTTTGCTTGGCAAATACAGGAAGGGAAAACATTCTACAAAGAGAGAATAGCCTGATACTTGTGTGTATTAGTCCATTTTCACGCTGCTGATAAAGACATACCCAAGACTGGCAATTTACAAAATAAAGAGTTTTAATGGACTTACAGTTCCACATGACTGGAGATGCCTCACAATCATGGCAGAAGGCAAGGAGGAGCAAGTCACATCTTACATGGATGGCAGCAGGCAAAGAGAGCAAGCTTGTGCAAGGAAACTCCCCTTTTTAAAACTATCAGATCTTGTGAGTCTTACTCACCATCATAAGAACAGCACAAGAAAGACCTGTCCCCAGGATTCAATCACCTCCCACCAGGTCCCTCCGATGACATGTGGGAATTCAAGATGAGATTTGGGTGCGGACACAGTCAAACCATATCATTGTGAAAAGATGGAAAGACTGGAAGCCTGTACCTGTGAAAAGACGGAAAGACTGGAAGCCAGTGTGCAGTGACTATAATATGGCTCAGGTGTAGATATTTTCAGAAATGGCAGGAGATACACCTAGAAAAGTTGACTCTGAAATGTAAAGGGACTATAATCTCATTCACCTTTGAATTTCTCAGAGCATCTAATACAGTGACTGATATCTACTTAGTGATCAGCTGCTGAGGAGGATAGATGGATGGGGGCATGAAGCCTGAGAAAGTCAATTTAAACTAACACAACATTGCTATAGTCAGGTAAGAAGCTTAAATCTTTATCTAATGTTAATAAATTGCTGGCTGGGCATGGTGGCTCACGCCTGTAATCCCAGCACTTTGGGAGGCCGAGGTGAGTGGATCACCTGAGGTCAGGTGTTCAAGATCAGCCTGGCCAACATGGTGAAACCCTGTTTCTACTAAAAATACAAAAATTAGCTGGGAGTGGCAGGCGCCTGTAATCTCAGCTACTCAGGAGGCTGAGGCAGGAGAATCGCTTGAACCCAGGAGGCCGAGGTTGCAGTGAGCCAAGATCATGCCATTGTACTCCAGCCTGGGGGACAAGAGCAAGACTTCATCTCAAAAATATAAATAAATAGGCCAGGCGTGGTGGCTCACACCTGTAATCCCAGCACTTTGGGAGGCCAAGGCTGGCAGATCATGAGGTCAGGAGATCGAGACCATCCAGGCTAACATGGTGAAACCCTGTCTCTACTAAAAATACAAAAAAATTAGCCGGGCGTGGTGGCAGGCGCCTGTAGTCCCAGCTGCTCAGCAGGCTGAGGCAGGAGAATGGCGTGAACCCGACAGGCAGAGGTTGCTGTGAGCTGCGATAGTGCCACTGCACTCCAGCCTGGGCATCAGAGTGAGACTACATCTCAAAAAAAAAAAAAAAATTAAATATATATACGTATATATATATAAATTATTGTTTATAATGCTGAGAAAATATTTTGTCCTCCAGTGCTTTGAAACATAAATATCTCTGATTTGTTTGTTAACAAAGCTGATTTGTTGAAAGAATGCATCACTTGTAAATTAATAATGACTAAAATTACAATTGATTTTATAATAACTCCTTTGTAAGAATTTGTATTGGATTTTTTTTGATAATGCCTAAAAATATATTTTCTTTCTATTTCCAAATCTTTCTGCAACATAAAACTCGAACCTTCAGATCACTTCTGGTGCCTAAGTTAGGCTGAATAGTTCTAATTTCTACGTTTCAAGTTAGAACTCAAATCCAGTGAAGGATATTGGTAATAAAATGAGAAAAGTACAAAATCATACTGCAAAAAGCAGCCTCATTCATCTGGAAAGTTATCTCCTTTCCTGCTGGGCCTAAGACTTCTCACTCTAACCCAGAAACACCACACAGCTGATAGCACCGGCAAGGAGGATCCCAGGATAACAAGATCTTGACCTGCCTGGGTGGCACTTTTTATTTCTGTGGGCTAGAAACTCCACTCTTCAGCTAGGGTATATCCTGGCCTGGGAAAGTTCCTTCTACCCATTGAAGCAAACCAGCAGGAACCAGTGAGAACCTCAGGGACACTAGATAAACCAAGCAAACCAAAATAACACTGCAAAGGCTCTGAAACATCAGACTGTCAATAGAACCAGGACTACAAAGAAAAAAAGACTGTACTTTTATAAGTAGGCTAGGACTTTGAATGACAAACCTAAACAGGGTGACTACCTGATAAACAAAACTTTTAAATAGGGTTGAGAGTATTCTAGTAGCTAAAATATCCAGGACATAATACAAAAATCCTGTCATGCCAAGAGCTAGGAAAATCACAACCTGAATGTGAAAGGACAATTAACTGACACTAACATTGACACTGAGAGGTGACAACATGCTAGCAGCCCTTGCTCGCTGTTGGTACCTCCTCGGCCTTGGCGTCCACTCTGGCCACGCTTGAGGAGCCCTTCAGCCAGCCGCTGCACTGTGGGAACCCCTCTCTGGGGTGGCTGAGGCTGGAGCCGGCTCCCTCTGCTTGCGGGGAGGCATAGAAGGAGAGGAGTGGGTGGGTGGGTGCGGGCTCAGTGGGCCCCGTGCTCGGAGCGGCTGGCTGGCCAGCACTGCTGGCCCCAGGCAGTGAGGGGCTTATCACCCGGGCCAGCAGCTGCGGAGGGTGCGCTAGTTCCCCCAGCACTGTCAGCCTGCCCATGCCACACTCAAATTCTCACCAGGCCTCAGCCGCCTCCCCATGGGGCAGAGCCCCCTGCTCCGCGGCGTCTGGTCCCAAGGGCTGAGGAGTGCAGGCATTCAGCGCGGGACTGGTGGGCAGCTCCACCCAAGCGGCCCCAGCATGGGATCCACTAGGTGAAGCCAGCTGGGCTCCTGAGTCGGGTGGGGACTTGGAGAACTTTTATGTCCAGCTAAAGGTTTGTAAATGCACCAATCAGCACTTTGTGTCTAGCTCAAGGTTTGTAAATGCACCAATCAGTAGTCTGTGTCTAGCTAATCTAGTGGGGACTTGGGGAACTTGTGTCTAGCTAAAGGATTATAAATGCAACAATCAGCACTCTGTGTCTAGCTCAAGTTTTGTAAATGCACCAATCAGCACCCTGTCAAAACGGACCAATCAGCTCTCTGTAAAATGGGCCAATCAGCTCTCTGTAAAATGAACCAATCAGCAGGATATGGGTGGGGTCAGATAAGGGAATAAAAGCAGGCTGCCTGAGCCAGCATTGGCAACCCGTTCAGGTTCCCTTCCACAGTGTGGAAGCTTTGTTCTTTTGCTCTTCACAATAAGTCTTGCTGCTCCTCATTCTTTGGGTCCGTGCTGCCTTTATGAGCTGTAACACTCACCATGAAGGTCTGCAGCTTCACTCCTGAGGCCAGCGAGACCACAAACCCACCAGAAGGAATGAACAACTACAGATGCGCCGCCTTAAGAGCTGTAACAATCACCGCGAAGGTCTGCAGCTTCACTCCTGAAGCCAGCGAGACCACGAACCCACCAGAAGGAACAAACTCTGAATACGTCCGAAGGAACAAACTCCAGACACACCATCTTTAAGAACTGTAACACTCACTGCAAGGGTCTGTGGCTTCATTCTTGAAGTCTGTGAGACCAAGAACCCACCAATTCTGGATACAACACCAACATGAATCAGACGTTGGAATTATCTGGCAAGAACTTTAAAGCAACAATCATTAAAATGACTTAACAAGCAGTTATAAACTATCTTGAAACAACTGAAAATATATAAATTCTCAGGAAAAAAGAAAGTTATAAAAAATGAAATTACAGAACCACAAAAATACAACAGCAAATTTTTAGAAAGTTTTTTCTGGATAGTTTCAATAACAGAATGGAGATGACAAAGAATAAGGTTAGTGAACTTGAGGATGAATCACTGAAATTTATCCAATCTGAACAGTGAAAATAGACTGAAAAAAAATGAAGAAAGCCTCAGGAACCTGTGGGACAATAATGAAAGAACCAATATATTTGCATCATTGGTTTCTTTGAAGGCGAAGAGAATAAAATTGGCACTGAAAGAGCATTCTGATAAATAAACTTTCCAAAACTGGTGAAAAATCAAGTCACAGATTCAAGAAGGTGAAAAAACTCTAAATAGGATAAATCCAGAGATATCTATACCAAGACACATCAAAATTAAACTTCTATAAACTAAAGATAAAGAAAAAGACTTGAAAACAGCCAGAGAGAAATGTTATGTTACCTAGAGGAACATATTCAAATGGCAGCAAATTTCTTATCTAAAAAGAGCCCAGTTGGAAGTGAGATAATATTTTTTAAGTGCTATCAGAAAAGAACTGTCAACAATGAATTCAAAACCATCATTCAGGATTAAAGGGAAATAATGACATTCTCAGATAAAGAAAAACAAACAAACAAAAAATAGTAATAAAAATACCCTGTTTGAAGTTTTTAAAACAGAAAGGGTATGATAAAACAAGGAAACTTGGAGCATCAGGGCAAAAATAAGAAGAATGAAAAGATCACAAATATGGGTATGCACAACAAGATCTCCTTATGAGTTTTCTAAATCATATGTGATGCTTAAAACAAAAATTTTAAGGTGGAGCTAAGATGGCCGAATAGGAACAGCTCTGGTCTACAGCTCCCAGCCTGAGCGACACAGAAGACGGGTGATTTCTGCATTTCTGTTTGAGGTACCGGTTTCATCTCACTAGGGAGTGCCAAACAGTGGGTGCAGGACAGTCGGTGAAGCGCACTGTGCGTGAGCCAAAGCAGGGTGAGGCATTGCCTCACTCGGGAAGCGCAAGGGGTCAGGGAGTTCCCTTTCCTAGTCAAAGAAAGGGGTAACAGACGGCACCTGAAAAATCGGTCAGTCCCACCCTAATACTGCGCTTTTCCAACGGGCCTGGAAAACGGCACACTAGGAGATTGTGGCTAGGAAGAAACTGCATCAACTAATGAGCAAAATAACCAACTAACATCATAATGACAGGATCAGATTCACACATAACAATATTAACTTTAAATGTAAATGGGCTAAATGCTCCAATTAAAAGACACAGACTGGCAAACTGGATAAGGAGTCAGGACCCATCAGTGTGCTGTATTCAGGAAACCCATCTCATGTGCAGAGACACACATAGACTCAAAATAAAGGGATGGAGGCAGATCTATCAAGCAAATGGAAAATAAAAAAAGGCAGGGGTTGCAATCCTAGTCTCTGATAAAATAGACTTTAAACCAGCAAAGATCAAAAGAGACAAAGAAGGCCATTACATAATGGTAAAGGGATCAATTCAACAAGAAGCGCTAACTATCCTAAATATATATGCACCCAACACAGGAGCACCCAGATTCATAAAGCAAGTCCTCAGTGACCTACAAAGGGACTTAAACTCCCACACAATAATAATGGGAGATTTTAACACCCCACTGTCAGCATTAGACAGATCAACGAGACAGAAAGTTAACAAGGATATCCAGGAATTGAACTCAGCTCTACATAAAGTGGACCTAATAGACATCTACAGAACTCTCCACCCCAAATCAACAGAATATACATTTTTTTCAGCACCACACCACACCTATTCCAAAATTGACCACATAGTTGGAAGTAAAGCTCTCCTCAGCAAATGTAAAAGAACAGAAATTATAACAAACTGTCTCTCAGACCACAGTGCAATCAAACTAGAACTCAGGATTAAGAAACTCACTCAAAACCGCTCAACTACATGGAAACTGAACAACCTGCTCCTGAATGACTATTGGGTACATAATGAAATGAAGGCAGAAATAAAGATGTTCTTTGAAACCAACGAGAACAAAGACACAACATACCAGAATCTCTGGGACACATTCAAAGCAGTGTGTAGAGGGAAATTTATAGCACTAAATGCCCACAAGAGAAAGCAGGAAAGATCCAAAATTGACACCCTAACATCACAATTAAAAGAACTAGAAAAGCAAGAGCAAACACATTCAAAAGCTAGCAGAAGGCTAGAAATAACTAAAATCAGAGCAGAACTGAAGGAAATAGAGACACAAAAAACCCTTCAAAAAATTAATGAATCCAGGAGCTGGTTTTTTGAAAAGATCAACAAAATTGATAGACTGCTAGGGAGACTAATAAAGAAGAAAAGAGAGAAGAATCAAATGGATGCAATAAAAAATGAAAAAGGGGATATCACCAGTGATCCCACAGAAATACAATCTACCATCAGAGAATACTACAAACACCTCTATGCAAATAAACTAGAAAATCTAGAAGAAATGGATAAATTCCTCGACAAATACACCCTCCCAAGACTAAACCAGGAAGAAGTTGAATCTCTGAATAGACCAATAACAGGTTTTGAAATTGTGGCAATAATCAATAGCTTACCAACCAAAAAGAGTCCAGGACCTGATGGATTCACAGCCGAATTCTACCAGAGGTACAAAGAGGAACTGGTACCATTCCTTCTGCAACTATTCCAATCGATAGAAAAAGAGGGAATCCTCCCTAACACATTTTATGAAGCCAGCATTGTCCTGATACCAAAGCCTGGCAGAGACATAACCAAAAAAGAGAATTTCAGACCAATATCCTTGATGAACATTGATGTAAAAATCCTCAATAAAATACTGGCAAACCGAATCCAGCAGCACATCAAAAAGCTTATCCACCATAATCAAGTGGGCTTCATCCCTGGGATGCAAGGCTAGTTCAACATACGCAAATCAATAAATGTAATCCAGCATATAAACAGAACCAAAGACAAAAACCACATGATTATCTCAATAGATGCAGAAAAGGCCTTTGACAAAATTCAACAACCCTTCATGCTAAAAACTCTCAATAAATTAGGTATTGATGGGACGTATCTCAAAATAATAAGAGCTATCTATGACAAACCCACAGCCAATATCATACTGAATGGGCAAAAACTGGAAGCATTCCCTGTGAAAACTGGCACAAGACAGGGAGGCCCTCTCTCACCACTCCTATTCAACATAGTGCTGGAAGTTCTGGCCAGAGCAATCAGGCAAGAGAAAGAAATAAAGGGTATTCAATTAGGAAAAGAGGAAGTCAAATTGTCCCTGTTTGCAAATGACATGATTGTATATCTAGAAAACCCCATCGTCTCAGCCCAAAATCTCCTTAAGCTGATTAGCAACTTCAGCAAAGTCTCAGGATACAAAATCAATGTACAAAAATCACAAGCATTCTTGTACACCAATCACAGACATACAGAGAGCCAAATCATGAGTGAACTCCCATTCACAATTGCTTCAAAGAGAATCAAATACCTAGGAATCCAACTTACAAGGGATGTGAAGGACCTCTTCAAGGAGAACTACAAACCACTGCTCAATGAAATAAAAGAGGATACAAACAAATGGAAGAACATTCCATGCTCATGGGTTGGAAGAATCAATATCGTGAAAATGGCCATACTGCCCAAGGTAATTGATAGATTCAATGCCATCCCCATCAAGCTACCAATGACTTTCTTCACAGAATTGGAAAGAAATACTTTAAAGTTCATATGGAACCAAAAAAGAGCCCGCATCGCCAAGTCAGTCCTAAGCCAAAAGAACAAAGCTGGAGGTATCATGCTACCTGACTTCAAACTATACTACAAGGCTACCGTAACCAAAACAGCATGGTACTGGTACCACAACAGAGACATAGATCAATGGAACAGAACAGAGCCCTCAGAAATGATGCCACATATCTACAACTATCTGATCTTTGACAAACCTGACAAAAACAAGAAATGGGGAAAGGATTCCATATTTAATAAATGGTGCTGGGAAAACTGGCTAGCCATATGTAGAAAGCTGAAACTGGATCCCTTCCTTACACCTTATACAAAAATTAATTCAAGATGGATTAAAGACTTAGATGTTAGACCTAAAACCATTAAAATCCTACAAGAAAACCTAGGCAATACCATTCAGGACATAGGCGTGGGCAAGGACTTCATGTCTAAAACACCAAAAGCAATGGCAACAAAAGCCAAAATTGACAAATGGGATCTAATTAAACTAAGGAGCTTCTGCACAGCAAAAGAAACTACCATCAGAGTGAATAGGCAACCTACAGAATGGGAGAAAATTTTTGCAACCTATTCATCTGACAAGGGCTAATATCCAGAATCTACAATGAACTCAAACAAATTTACAAGAAAAAAAACAAACAACCCCATCAAAAAGTGGGCAAAGGACATGAACAGACACTTCTCAAAAGAAGACATTTATGCAGCCAAAAAACACATGAAAAAATGCTCATCATCACTGGCCATCAGAGAAATGCAAATCAAAACCAC
>NW_026653284.1:14185-14499 GCF_009828535.3 Hylobates moloch | reverse complement strand
TTTATTGCGGCACTATTCACAATAGCAAAGACTTGGAACCAACCCAAATGTCCAACAACGATAGACTGGATTAAGAAAATGTGGCACATATACACCATGGAATACTATGCAGCCATAAAAAATGATGAGTTCGTGTCCTTTGTAGGGACATGGATGAAACTGGAAAACATCATTCTCAGTAAACTATCGCAAGGACAGAAAACCAAACACCGCATGTTCTCACTCATAGGTGGGAATTGAACAATGAGAACTCATGGACACAGGAAGGGGAACATCACATTCCGGGTACTGTTGTGGGGTGGGGGGTGGGGGGG
>NW_026653284.1:0-14085 GCF_009828535.3 Hylobates moloch | reverse complement strand
AAAAAAAAAAAAAAAAAAAAAGAAGTATGGAGTGCCTGATTAGATGGGGGAGGGGAATTCAAAAGTTGTGAATAAGGCTTAAGATGTGGGTCTCGGAATCCTATCATTCATCTACTTATCCTCCCCTCTGGAATGGACTCTAGCGGGGAGGCAATGAGGAGAATATCTAGGTAAGTTTTAGTAAAGTCACAGGGAAAATGCACTGCTGGGAGATTGCAAACTCAAAGAGAAGCCTCTTTACTAACATGGATCCTGAGTAGTAGAGAAGAAATGGCCAAAAATGTTATCTGGCTGGATGAGGCTAGGAGAAGTCTCAACGAGTCTTATAAACCCCAGCACAGTGAAGAGAAAACAGCCATGAGTTCTAGAACCCTGCAAAAAAAAAGAGTTCAGAAAGGCAGAGAGGGGCCTGTAGACAGAAGACTGCCTTCAGTTGGGTCTCACAAACCTGATAAATAGGGCCATGGACCTGGTGGCCTCAGCCATAAACATCAACACAGAACAAGAGCAAACAACACCTCAGCAGAGGTCAGCAGAGGCAGGTGACTACTGGGCACTGATTGACTTATCCATGATGGCTTAATGATAAGACTCCCTTTCCTCCCTCTACAGCCTCCAGAACTTAGATCACCCCCAGGATAAGGTGAAGGCTGAGGCACAATCTTGATTTTGGGCTGGGCACTTGCCCAAAGGAAATGGAATTTGAAAATAGAAATCATTGAATTACATTAACTTGTCAGGATAAATTTTCTGGCTGGGCATGGTAGCTCATGCCTGTTATCTCAGTGCTTTGGGAGGCTGAGGTGGGAGGACCACTTGAGGCCAGGAGTTCTAGAACAGCCTGGGCAACATAGCAAGACCTTCTCTCTACAAAAAGTTTTTTTAAAAAAGTAAAGTGTGAACTTTTCTGGTATCAGCAGAAATGAGCCCAGGAACTGCATTAATTCCAGCCATAGATAAAATAGTTACTCTGAACTAAATTATGCCCTCCCTCCCCCAACAAATTCATATGTTGAAGTCCTAATCCCCAATATGATCCTAACGGTATTCAGAGATGGAATCTGTCAGAGATAATTAGGTTTAGATGAGGTAATGAGGATTCGCTCTTCATGATGGGATTAGTGCCCTTATAAGAAGAGGAAAAGAGACCAGAACTCTCTCTCCACCATGCAAAGGCAAGGCTAGAAGGCTAGAAGATGGCTAGAAGGCAGCCATTTGAAATCCAGAAAGACAGCCCTCACCGGGAATTGAGTCAGTTGGCACCTTGATCTTGGACTTCCCAGCCTCCAAAACTATGATAAACAAATGTCTGTTGTTTAAGCCACCCAGTCTATGGTATTTTGTTATAGCAGCCCACGCAGACTAATATAGTTTTACAACTTCTGTGACCTCGGAAATTTCATACCCTTATAGAGAGATACTACAAAATTATACATCAAAAATGCTTTAACCAATATACTGTCTGCTGCAAGATACAAAAGTTCCTATTTCCCTTTGCATTGCAGTAGTGCTTTTTGTTGTTATTGCTAAAAAATGAAAATGGAAGATTCTATATTCACAACTGGATCAGACAGCAGTGTCAAGTTGATAGAAGGTGATCAGAAATTAAATTGAGCTAGAAAAAATTTAAAGCATGAATAATTGCCAAGAGACAGAAAGCATTCTTTCATCATTAGGAATCCCCTAAATCCCTGGAAAGCAGATCCCACACGCTGCAATAACATGCAATAGGGACGCAAGTTATTTTATTTGGACATTAAAGGAGAAGGCAAGCTCATAAACTAAGGACTCTAGGACAATTTAGCAGGAACTGTTTGTCGGAATTTCCATGAGGGTTGTATTTCCCTTGGAGAAGCCATGAAAACAAGGGAGTTGTACTCTGAAACAAATTAAGCTGACGTTCAGGGCTCTACATTTACACAGACATCTTCAAGGCTCTGAGAGTCTTCTCAATGTATTCACACAGTCAAATGTTTCCATAAAATTTGTAACTGTGTATTATTTTAACTGCATTTACTTATGACTGCTTTCTTTCTACCCTGACTAATCTTTGAGCTTTAGCTCCCCTAGTGTCATGTGGCACCAAGGTGGTCATGGGCACTTTCAGTATCCAAATGAGAGAAGCTGAGTTGATAGTACATTTAGTTTGCCTGTGGTGAGATATGTTTACGTGGGTCATTAATCACTCTACACATGGGGAGGTTGTTATTTCAAGCAGTGCTCCTACCCTGCCCCCTTACCTGGCATCATGTGACAGAAGTGTGGAATTAGGTTTTATGAGGAAAATATTGTGCTACGCAACATCAAGAGTACATGGGTAGGGAGGAGAAACAAGGTTTGAAGCAGATGAGTCAAAAACTAATCTATGAAAAATTATTTCAATGATCATATATGGAAAATTGTAAACAGATTCTCCCTGACACCTAGTAAGAATGGAAGCTCTGTCCTATTAGGAATACGTACAGTAATGTAGCGTCAAAACATAATATTTTTTTGACAGAAATTTCATGAAATACAATTGATCAAAATTCATTTGTTTGTAAGAAACCAACTGGAGCAACTATACAAAAAGTGAATACATCTGTGTGGGAGGTCACATATCTAGGCATCTTGACTATCAATAATCTAAAAGACAAACTTTCAATAACCTTTCAATGGAAAAATTGAAGTATATTTCTATTATCTCTGATAAAAATGTCAGAGGCACTGTGTATGTGCAAAATGCTCAAACCAGTTTTTCCTCTGCTCTCACACCACAGCAACAAAACTCATCAACATCAAAGATAACTTCAGTGACAAAATGTAGGCGAGGGTGTTCTCCCCACCAGCAAGTGGCAGGGAACACCGTCTACTGTGAACACCAACTAGGTGTCCTCCAGTTCAATTCTCATCCTAACTGGAGGTAGTGTCAGATCCCACAGGTTGGGGGTTCAGTCCCCAAGACTCCCTCCTACCCCTTGAGATACTAGGCCCCTGGAACTTCGGACAGACTGGCTTCAAGTTGGGGTTCCCACGACCCCCAATTTGGGTTTAATTTGCTGGAACAGCTCACAAAACTCAGGAAAACAGACATTTACGAGTTTATTATAAAGGATGTTACAAAGACACAGATGAAGAGATGCATAGGGGAATGGGGACATGGAGCTTCCATGCCCATTCCCAGATGTGCCACCCTCCACGAATCTCCACGTGTTCAGCTATCCGGAAGCTCTCAGACCTTGTCCTCTTGGTTTTCTATAGAAGCTTCATTACGTAGGCATGATTGATTAAACCATTTACCATTGGTAGTCAAGTTGATCTGCAGCCCCTCTCCCCTCCCTGGAGGTTAGGAGTGGGGCTGAAAGTCCCAACCCTCTAATCCTGCCTTTGTAACCAGCCCCATCCTGAAGCTGTCAACATTTGCATATAAGAAGACAACACTTTGGAGATTCCAAGGATTTTAGGAATTTTATGCAAGGAAATGAGGTCGAAGACCAAACATACATTTTATAATATCATTCACTGTCATAAGACAAGGTGACCAAAAAATGTTGAAACATTGTACCTAAATGCTGAGATTAATATTATTTGGGGCTTTTTGCTCTGTTGTCGCTTTAGTGTTTGTCAGCTTTAAAAATTGTATTTTGTTGTGATTTATTTTTCTCATTCTAAATATTCATGTTTGTGTCTAATTTTGTGTTGCTTTTCTTAAAGAAGATGCTTTAAATTGTATAAAATTCAGACCCTACAAAGTCTAGGTCTACAAAGTCTGTCTCTGACTAAGAGACAAAAACCTGAGTTAAGAGTTACCTTCATTTCTCTTATTACGATTGGAGCCTGTTTCCTATTTTATGCCTGGTAGAAATAGCTAATTGATGCCTATTTCTCTCAAATGTGTAGCTGTTGAAGAAAATGAAATTAATAAAATTAAATCAAAAGGAGGGTCTATGGCCCCTGTTTGAATTGGAAACTAATTACTGATCTTGAAAAAGAACCACATAAGAGGATTTGTGAGTATGTGTATTATTTAGTGCAAAGCATAATTTTTAAGAACACAAATCATGCATAGATGTAGTAGGTAAATGTATATTTGTGATTACTTGCAGTTCTGTCTTGAAACCAATTAGTTTTAATTTCATATTCAAAATAATGAATGGCAATGTATTTGAAATATAATTGACCTGTTCCTACAGAACATACTGTAAAAATAGTCAATGCATTCTGTTGGTTCTGATCAGCTATCTTCCTTTACTTATGTTTTATCAGATCACTTTTTTTTTTTTTTAGATGGAGTCTTGCTCTGTTGCCCAGGCTGGAGTGCAGTGGTGCGATCCTGGCTCACTGCAACCTCTGCCTCCTGGGTTCAAGAGATTCTCCTGCCTCAGCCTCCTGAGTAGCTGGGATCACAGGTGCACACCACCGTGCCTGGCTAATTTTTATATTTTTAGTAGAGATGGGGTTTCACCATGTTGGTCAGGCTGGTCTCGAACTCCTGACTTCGTGATCCACCTGCCTCAGCCTCCCAAAGTGCTGGCATTACAGGTGTGAGCCACTGCACCCGGCCTTAACAGATCAGTCTTTAGGGCTCTACAAATAAGTGTCTTTTAAGAAATAAAAAATAAGAAGAAACCTACATGTAGTAGCTAGAAAAACTAAATCATTAATCCTATTTTTAATTCTAGAAAGTGTGGCATTGTCCTTTCCTTGATAAAAATATCTGATTTGCATGAGACAATAGCCTCACACTGACTTAATAAAATTTAAAACCAGAACAAAAACTAGTTTATTCAGATTATCACCAAGCAGGTACCACCTGTTCAGAATACTACAAAGTTAGAAAAGGCTCTTTCTTTCAATGCTCCAGGGATGAAGCAATGGCCAACTCATTCACTCAAGTTACCCCTGGTGTTTTTGTTCATTGCTGCATTCCTGGACAGTACATAGTACACTGTAGGGGCTCAATAAACAGTTCTCACTATGTGGTTGCATAACACTGATGTATACTACAGTTTATGTGAATGGTACCCATTAGAATTGTGCTGGTATCAACCTATGTGGACAAACTTGGTGATCCTGAAAATTATTTGTTAAATCAATAAATGAAATATGCTGAAAGTCTATGATTTGTCACCCCTGATCCAGACACTAATGACAGGAAAAGGAATAAAGCAGTCCTTCAATTTAAGCTAATCCCTAATTAGCCATGAGAAACTAACAAAATAGAGCATAATAAAATGTTACACATGTGTTTTAGGGCTCTCCAGAGAAACAGAGCCAAAGGATATATCCTTTTGAGAGAGAGAGAGGGGAGGAGATTTATTAGAGGAATTGGATCTTATGATTATGAAAGCTGAAAAGTCCCATGATATGCCATCTACCAACTAGAGAACCAGGGAAGCCAGCAGTAGCATGGCTCAGTTCAAGTCTCAATGCCGGAGAACCTGAGAGGCTGCTGGTCCAAGTCTCGCATCCAAAGGCTGAAGAAGATGGAGTTCTGATGTACAGGTGCAGGAGAAAATGAGTTCCCCAGCTTCAGAAAACAGAGTGCAAATTCACCTTTCCTCTGCCTTTTTGTTTTATCCAGGCTCTCATAGAACTGAATAGTGACTGCTCACATTGGGTGAGGGTGGATCTTCTTTACTCAGTCCAGCGATTTAGATGCCAATCTCTTCTGGAAATACCCACCCAGACATAACCAGACATAATGCTGTATCCGTCATCCGGGAATTCTTTAATCAACTCAAGTTGACACCTAAAATTAACCATCACATACCTGCTAATATAGAGATATGAAAAGTTCCATGATCATTATTAAATCTGCCCAAAGAGGTTGAGAAATCTTCCCAGAGGCATTGACATTTGAATTGGTAAAGGATTTTGCTTGGCAAATACAGGAAGGGAAAACATTCTACAAAGAGAGAATAGCCTGATACTTGTGTGTATTAGTCCATTTTCACGCTGCTGATAAAGACATACCCAAGACTGGCAATTTACAAAATAAAGAGTTTTAATGGACTTACAGTTCCACATGACTGGAGATGCCTCACAATCATGGCAGAAGGCAAGGAGGAGCAAGTCACATCTTACATGGATGGCAGCAGGCAAAGAGAGCAAGCTTGTGCAAGGAAACTCCCCTTTTTAAAACTATCAGATCTTGTGAGTCTTACTCACCATCATAAGAACAGCACAAGAAAGACCTGTCCCCAGGATTCAATCACCTCCCACCAGGTCCCTCTGATGACATGTGGGAATTCAAGATGAGATTTGGGTGCGGACACAGTCAAACCATATCATTGTGAAAAGATGGAAAGACTGGAAGCCTGTACCTGTGAAAAGACGGAAAGACTGGAAGCCAGTGTGCAGTGACTATAATATGGCTCAGGTGTAGATATTTTCAGAAATGGCAGGAGATACACCTAGAAAAGTTGACTCTGAAATGTAAAGGGACTATAATCTCATTCACCTTTGAATTTCTCAGAGCATCTAATACAGTGACTGATATCTACTTAGTGATCAGCTGCTGAGGAGGATAGATGGATGGGGGCATGAAGCCTGAGAAAGTCAATTTAAACTAACACAACATTGCTATAGTCAGGTAAGAAGCTTAAATCTTTATCTAATGTTAATAAATTGCTGGCTGGGCATGGTGGCTCACGCCTGTAATCCCAGCACTTTGGGAGGCCGAGGTGAGTGGATCACCTGAGGTCAGGTGTTCAAGATCAGCCTGGCCAACATGGTGAAACCCTGTTTCTACTAAAAATACAAAAATTAGCTGGGAGTGGCAGGCGCCTGTAATCTCAGCTACTCAGGAGGCTGAGGCAGGAGAATCGCTTGAACCCAGGAGGCCGAGGTTGCAGTGAGCCAAGATCATGCCATTGTACTCCAGCCTGGGGGACAAGAGCAAGACTTCATCTCAAAAATATAAATAAATAGGCCAGGCGTGGTGGCTCACACCTGTAATCCCAGCACTTTGGGAGGCCAAGGCTGGCAGATCACGAGGTCAGGAGATCGAGACCATCCAGGCTAACATGGTGAAACCCTGTCTCTACTAAAAATACAAAAAAATTAGCCGGGCGTGGTGGCAGGCGCCTGTAGTCCCAGCTGCTCAGCAGGCTGAGGCAGGAGAATGGCGTGAACCCGACAGGCAGAGGTTGCTGTGAGCTGCGATAGTGCCACTGCACTCCAGCCTGGGCATCAGAGTGAGACTACATCTCAAAAAAAAAAAAAAAATTAAATATATATACGTATATATATATAAATTATTGTTTATAATGCTGAGAAAATATTTTGTCCTCCAGTGCTTTGAAACATAAATATCTCTGATTTGTTTGTTAACAAAGCTGATTTGTTGAAAGAATGCATCACTTGTAAATTAATAATGACTAAAATTACAATTGATTTTATAATAACTCCTTTGTAAGAATTTGTATTGGATTTTTTTTGATAATGCCTAAAAATATATTTTCTTTCTATTTCCAAATCTTTCTGCAACATAAAACTCGAACCTTCAGATCACTTCTGGTGCCTAAGTTAGGCTGAATAGTTCTAATTTCTACGTTTCAAGTTAGAACTCAAATCCAGTGAAGGATATTGGTAATAAAATGAGAAAAGTACAAAATCATACTGCAAAAAGCAGCCTCATTCATCTGGAAAGTTATCTCCTTTCCTGCTGGGCCTAAGACTTCTCACTCTAACCCAGAAACACCACACAGCTGATAGCACCGGCAAGGAGGATCCCAGGATAACAAGATCTTGACCTGCCTGGGTGGCACTTTTTATTTCTGTGGGCTAGAAACTCCACTCTTCAGCTAGGGTATATCCTGGCCTGGGAAAGTTCCTTCTACCCATTCAAGCAAACCAGCAGGAACCAGTGAGAACCTCAGGGACACTAGATAAACCAAGCAAACCAAAATAACACTGCAAAGGCTCTGAAACATCAGACTGTCAATAGAACCAGGACTACAAAGAAAAAAAGACTGTACTTTTATAAGTAGGCTAGGACTTTGAATGACAAACCTAAATAGGGTGACTACCTGATAAACAAAACTTTTAAATAGGGTTGAGAGTATTCTAGTAGCTAAAATATCCAGGACATAATACAAAAATCCTGTCATGCCAAGAGCTAGGAAAATCACAACCTGAATGTGAAAGGACAATTAACTGACACTAACATTGACACTGAGAGGTGACAACATGCTAGCAGCCCTTGCTCGCTGTTGGTACCTCCTCGGCCTTGGCGTCCACTCTGGCCACGCTTGAGGAGCCCTTCAGCCAGCCGCTGCACTGTGGGAACCCCTCTCTGGGGTGGCTGAGGCTGGAGCCGGCTCCCTCTGCTTGCGGGGAGGCATAGAAGGAGAGGAGTGGGTGGGTGGGTGCGGGCTCAGTGGGCCCCGTGCTCGGAGCGGCTGGCTGGCCAGCACTGCTGGCCCCAGGCAGTGAGGGGCTTATCACCCGGGCCAGCAGCTGCGGAGGGTGCGCTAGTTCCCCCAGCACTGTCAGCCTGCCCGTGCCACACTCAAATTCTCACCAGGCCTCAGCCGCCTCCCCATGGGGCAGAGCCCCCTGCTCCGCGGCGTCTGGTCCCAAGGGCTGAGGAGTGCAGGCATTCAGCGCGGGACTGGTGGGCAGCTCCACCCAAGCGGCCCCAGCATGGGATCCACTAGGTGAAGCCAGCTGGGCTCCTGAGTCGGGTGGGGACTTGGAGAACTTTTATGTCCAGCTAAAGGTTTGTAAATGCACCAATCAGCACTTTGTGTCTAGCTCAAGGTTTGTAAATGCACCAATCAGTAGTCTGTGTCTAGCTAATCTAGTGGGGACTTGGGGAACTTGTGTCTAGCTAAAGGATTATAAATGCAACAATCAGCACTCTGTGTCTAGCTCAAGTTTTGTAAATGCACCAATCAGCACCCTGTCAAAACGGACCAATCAGCTCTCTGTAAAATGGGCCAATCAGCTCTCTGTAAAATGAACCAATCAGCAGGATATGGGTGGGGTCAGATAAGGGAATAAAAGCAGGCTGCCTGAGCCAGCATTGGCAACCCGTTCAGGTTCCCTTCCACAGTGTGGAAGCTTTGTTCTTTTGCTCTTCACAATAAGTCTTGCTGCTCCTCATTCTTTGGGTCCGTGCTGCCTTTATGAGCTGTAACACTCACCATGAAGGTCTGCAGCTTCACTCCTGAGGCCAGCGAGACCACAAACCCACCAGAAGGAATGAACAACTACAGATGCGCCGCCTTAAGAGCTGTAACAATCACCGCGAAGGTCTGCAGCTTCACTCCTGAAGCCAGCGAGACCACGAACCCACCAGAAGGAACAAACTCTGAATACGTCCGAAGGAACAAACTCCAGACACACCATCTTTAAGAACTGTAACACTCACTGCAAGGGTCTGTGGCTTCATTCTTGAAGTCTGTGAGACCAAGAACCCACCAATTCTGGATACAACACCAACATGAATCAGACGTTGGAATTATCTGGCAAGAACTTTAAAGCAACAATCATTAAAATGACTTAACAAGCAGTTATAAACTATCTTGAAACAACTGAAAATATATAAATTCTCAGGAAAAAAGAAAGTTATAAAAAATGAAATTACAGAACCACAAAAATACAACAGCAAATTTTTAGAAAGTTTTTTCTGGATAGTTTCAATAACAGAATGGAGATGACAAAGAATAAGGTTAGTGAACTTGAGGATGAATCACTGAAATTTATCCAATCTGAACAGTGAAAATAGACTGAAAAAAAATGAAGAAAGCCTCAGGAACCTGTGGGACAATAATGAAAGAACCAATATATTTGCATCATTGGTTTCTTTGAAGGCGAAGAGAATAAAATTGGCACTGAAAGAGCATTCTGATAAATAAACTTTCCAAAACTGGTGAAAAATCAAGTCACAGATTCAAGAAGGTGAAAAAACTCTAAATAGGATAAATCCAGAGATATCTATACCAAGACACATCAAAATTAAACTTCTATAAACTAAAGATAAAGAAAAAGACTTGAAAACAGCCAGAGAGAAATGTTATGTTACCTAGAGGAACATATTCAAATGGCAGCAAATTTCTTATCTAAAAAGAGCCCAGTTGGAAGTGAGATAATATTTTTTAAGTGCTATCAGAAAAGAACTGTCAACAATGAATTCAAAACCATCATTCAGGATTAAAGGGAAATAATGACATTCTCAGATAAAGAAAAACAAACAAACAAAAAATAGTAATAAAAATACCCTGTTTGAAGTTTTTAAAACAGAAAGGGTATGATAAAACAAGGAAACTTGGAGCATCAGGGCAAAAATAAGAAGAATGAAAAGATCACAAATATGGGTATGCACAACAAGATCTCCTTATGAGTTTTCTAAATCATATGTGATGCTTAAAACAAAAATTTTAAGGTGGAGCTAAGATGGCCGAATAGGAACAGCTCTGGTCTACAGCTCCCAGCCTGAGCGACACAGAAGACGGGTGATTTCTGCATTTCTGTTTGAGGTACCGGTTTCATCTCACTAGGGAGTGCCAAACAGTGGGTGCAGGACAGTCGGTGAAGCGCACTGTGCGTGAGCCAAAGCAGGGTGAGGCATTGCCTCACTCGGGAAGCGCAAGGGGTCAGGGAGTTCCCTTTCCTAGTCAAAGAAAGGGGTAACAGACGGCACCTGAAAAATCGGGTCAGTCCCACCCTAATACTGCGCTTTTCCAACGGGCCTGGAAAACGGCACACTAGGAGATTGTGGCTAGGAAGAAACTGCATCAACTAATGAGCAAAATAACCAACTAACATCATAATGACAGGATCAGATTCACACATAACAATATTAACTTTAAATGTAAATGGGCTAAATGCTCCAATTAAAAGACACAGACTGGCAAACTGGATAAGGAGTCAGGACCCATCAGTGTGCTGTATTCAGGAAACCCATCTCATGTGCAGAGACACACATAGACTCAAAATAAAGGGATGGAGGCAGATCTATCAAGCAAATGGAAAATAAAAAAAGGCAGGGGTTGCAATCCTAGTCTCTGATAAAATAGACTTTAAACCAGCAAAGATCAAAAGAGACAAAGAAGGCCATTACATAATGGTAAAGGGATCAATTCAACAAGAAGCGCTAACTATCCTAAATATATATGCACCCAACACAGGAGCACCCAGATTCATAAAGCAAGTCCTCAGTGACCTACAAAGGGACTTAAACTCCCACACAATAATAATGGGAGATTTTAACACCCCACTGTCAGCATTAGACAGATCAACGAGACAGAAAGTTAACAAGGATATCCAGGAATTGAACTCAGCTCTACATAAAGTGGACCTAATAGACATCTACAGAACTCTCCACCCCAAATCAACAGAATATACATTTTTTTCAGCACCACACCACACCTATTCCAAAATTGACCACATAGTTGGAAGTAAAGCTCTCCTCAGCAAATGTAAAAGAACAGAAATTATAACAAACTGTCTCTCAGACCACAGTGCAATCAAACTAGAACTCAGGATTAAGAAACTCACTCAAAACCGCTCAACTACATGGAAACTGAACAACCTGCTCCTGAATGACTATTGGGTACATAATGAAATGAAGGCAGAAATAAAGATGTTCTTTGAAACCAACGAGAACAAAGACACAACATACCAGAATCTCTGGGACACATTCAAAGCAGTGTGTAGAGGGAAATTTATAGCACTAAATGCCCACAAGAGAAAGCAGGAAAGATCCAAAATTGACACCCTAACATCACAATTAAAAGAACTAGAAAAGCAAGAGCAAACACATTCAAAAGCTAGCAGAAGGCTAGAAATAACTAAAATCAGAGCAGAACTGAAGGAAATAGAGACACAAAAAACCCTTCAAAAAATTAATGAATCCAGGAGCTGGTTTTTTGAAAAGATCAACAAAATTGATAGACTGCTAGGGAGACTAATAAAGAAGAAAAGAGAGAAGAATCAAATGGATGCAATAAAAAATGAAAAAGGGGATATCACCAGTGATCCCACAGAAATACAATCTACCATCAGAGAATACTACAAACACCTCTATGCAAATAAACTAGAAAATCTAGAAGAAATGGATAAATTCCTCGACAAATACACCCTCCCAAGACTAAACCAGGAAGAAGTTGAATCTCTGAATAGACCAATAACAGGTTTTGAAATTGTGGCAATAATCAATAGCTTACCAACCAAAAAGAGTCCAGGACCTGATGGATTCACAGCCGAATTCTACCAGAGGTACAAAGAGGAACTGGTACCATTCCTTCTGCAACTATTCCAATCGATAGAAAAAGAGGGAATCCTCCCTAACACATTTTATGAAGCCAGCATTGTCCTGATACCAAAGCCTGGCAGAGACATAACCAAAAAAGAGAATTTCAGACCAATATCCTTGATGAACATTGATGTAAAAATCCTCAATAAAATACTGGCAAACCGAATCCAGCAGCACATCAAAAAGCTTATCCACCATAATCAAGTGGGCTTCATCCCTGGGATGCAAGGCTAGTTCAACATACGCAAATCAATAAATGTAATCCAGCATATAAACAGAACCAAAGACAAAAACCACATGATTATCTCAATAGATGCAGAAAAGGCCTTTGACAAAATTCAACAACCCTTCATGCTAAAAACTCTCAATAAATTAGGTATTGATGGGACGTATCTCAAAATAATAAGAGCTATCTATGACAAACCCACAGCCAATATCATACTGAATGGGCAAAAACTGGAAGCATTCCCTGTGAAAACTGGCACAAGACAGGGAGGCCCTCTCTCACCACTCCTATTCAACATAGTGCTGGAAGTTCTGGCCAGAGCAATCAGGCAAGAGAAAGAAATAAAGGGTATTCAATTAGGAAAAGAGGAAGTCAAATTGTCCCTGTTTGCAAATGACATGATTGTATATCTAGAAAACCCCATCGTCTCAGCCCAAAATCTCCTTAAGCTGATTAGCAACTTCAGCAAAGTCTCAGGATACAAAATCAATGTACAAAAATCACAAGCATTCTTGTACACCAATCACAGACATACAGAGAGCCAAATCATGAGTGAACTCCCATTCACAATTGCTTCAAAGAGAATCAAATACCTAGGAATCCAACTTACAAGGGATGTGAAGGACCTCTTCAAGGAGAACTACAAACCACTGCTCAATGAAATAAAAGAGGATACAAACAAATGGAAGAACATTCCATGCTCATGGGTTGGAAGAATCAATATCGTGAAAATGGCCATACTGCCCAAGGTAATTGATAGATTCAATGCCATCCCCATCAAGCTACCAATGACTTTCTTCACAGAATTGGAAAGAAATACTTTAAAGTTCATATGGAACCAAAAAAGAGCCCGCATCGCCAAGTCAGTCCTAAGCCAAAAGAACAAAGCTGGAGGTATCATGCTACCTGACTTCAAACTATACTACAAGGCTACCGTAACCAAAACAGCATGGTACTGGTACCACAACAGAGACATAGATCAATGGAACAGAACAGAGCCCTCAGAAATGATGCCACATATCTACAACTATCTGATCTTTGACAAACCTGACAAAAACAAGAAATGGGGAAAGGATTCCATATTTAATAAATGGTGCTGGGAAAACTGGCTAGCCATATGTAGAAAGCTGAAACTGGATCCCTTCCTTACACCTTATACAAAAATTAATTCAAGATGGATTAAAGACTTAGATGTTAGACCTAAAACCATTAAAATCCTACAAGAAAACCTAGGCAATACCATTCAGGACATAGGCGTGGGCAAGGACTTCATGTCTAAAACACCAAAAGCAATGGCAACAAAAGCCAAAATTGACAAATGGGATCTAATTAAACTAAGGAGCTTCTGCACAGCAAAAGAAACTACCATCAGAGTGAATAGGCAACCTACAGAATGGGAGAAAATTTTTGCAACCTATTCATCTGACAAGGGCTAATATCCAGAATCTACAATGAACTCAAACAAATTTACAAGAAAAAAAACAAACAACCCCATCAAAAAGTGGGCAAAGGACATGAACAGACACTTCTCAAAAGAAGACATTTATGCAGCCAAAAAACACATGAAAAAATGCTCATCATCACTGGCCATCAGAGAAATGCAAATCAAAACCAC
>NW_026653283.1:0-14511 GCF_009828535.3 Hylobates moloch | reverse complement strand
TGCATTCATCTAACAGAGTTGAACCTTACTTTTGATTGAGCAGTTTTGAAACGATCTTTTTGTAGAATCTGCAAGTGGACAATTGGAGAATATTGAGGCCTACGGTGAAAAACAAAACATCTTCCCCCAAAAACTACACAGAAGCAGTCTGTGAAAATTCTTTCTATTCTGTTCATTCATCTCACAGTGTAGAACCTTTCTTTTGATTGAGCAGTTCTGAAACTCTCTTTTTGGAGAATCTGCAAGTGGACATTTGAGCGCTTTGAGGCCTATCGTGGAAAAAGGAATATCTTCAATAAAAAACTACACAGAAGCATTCTGTGCATCTTCTTTCTGACCTGTGCATTTATCTCATTGAGTTGAAGCTTTCTTTTCATTCAGCTGTTTTGAAACACTCTTTTTGTAGAATGTGCAAGTGGGCATTTGGAGATCTATGAGGACTATGGTGAAAAATGAAATATCTTCCAGTAAAAACTACACAGAATAATTTTGTGAAATTTTTTTCTATTGTCTGCATTCATCTCACAGAGTTGAACCTTTCTTTTGATTGAGCAGTTTTGAAACGCCATTTCTGTGTAAACTGCAAGTGGACATTTGGAGCGCTTTGAGGCCTATCGCGGAAAAGGGAATATCTTCAAGTAAAAACTACACAGAAATAATCTGTGAAACTTCTTTATGAACTGTGCATTCATCTCAGAGAGTGGAATCTTTCTTTTGATTGTGCCGCTTTGAAAAATGCTTTTCGTAGGAACTGCAACTGGACATTTCTAGAGCACTGAGACGTGGGTGAAAAACGAAATATCTTTCCATAAAAACTACACGGAAGCATTCTGTGAAACTTCTTCCTGATCTATGCATTCATCTAACAGAGTTCAACCCTACTTTTGATTGACCAGTTGTGAAACACTCTTTTTGTAGAATCTGCAAGTGGACATTTGGAGAACATTGAGGCCTACAGTGAAAAACGAAACATCTTCCCCTTAAAACTACACAGAAGCATTCTGTGAAACTTCTTTCTATTCTCTTCATTCATCTCAAAGAGTAGAACCTTTCTTTTGATTGAGCAGTTTTGAAACTCTCTTTTTGTAGAATCTGCAAGTGGACATTTGGAGCACTTTGAGGCATTTCATGAAAAAAGAATATCTTCAAATAAAAACTGCACAGAAGAATTCTGTGAAACTTCTTTCTGATCTGTGCATTCATCTCACTGAGGTGAACGTTTCTTTTGATTGAGCTGTTTTGAAACACTCTTTTTGTAGAATCTGCAAGTTGATATTTGGAGAACATTGAGACATATGGGGAAAAACGAAATATATTCCCATTAAAACTACACAGAAGCATTCTGTGAAACTTCTTTCTATTCTGTTCATTCATCTCACAGAGTAGAACCTTTCTTTTGATTGAGCAGTTTTGAAACTCTCTTTTAGTAGAGTCTGCAAGTGGACATTTGGGGCGATTTGAGGCCTATCGTGGAAAAAGGACTATCTTCAAATAAAAACTACACAGAAGCATTCTGTGCAACTTCTTTCTGATTTGTGCATTCATCAAACTGAGTTGAAACTTTCTTTTGATTGAGCTGCTTTAAGCACTCTTTTTGTAGAATCTGCAAGTGGATGTTTGGAGAACATTGAGGCTTACGGTGAAAAACGAAATATCTTCCCATTAAAACTGCACAGAAGCATTCTGTGGAACTACTTTTTGATCTGTGCATACTTCTAACATAGTAGAACATTTCTTTTGATTGAGCAGTTTTGAAACACTCTTTTTGTGGAATCTGCAAGTGGATATTTGGATATCTTTGAGGCCTATGGTGACAAACGAAATATCTTCCAGTAAAAACTACACAGAATACTTCTGTGAAATTTCTTTCTATTCTCTGCATGCATCTCACAGAGTTGAACCTTCCTTTTTGTTGAGCAGTTTTGAAACACTTTTTTTAGACTCGGCAAGTGGACATTTGGAGATCTTTGAGGCCTATCGTGAAAAACGATATATCTTCCAGTAAAAACTACACAGAATACGTCTGTGAAATTTCTTTCTATTCTCTGCATTCATCTCACAGAGTTGAACATTTCTTTTCATTGAGCAGTTTTGAAACACTCTTTCTGTATAAACTGCAAGTGGACATTTGGAGCACTTTGAGGCCTATCGTGGAATAAGGAATATCTTCAAATAAAAACTACAGAGAAGTAATCTGTGAATCCTCTCTATGAACTGTGCATTCATCTTGGAGAGTGGAAACTTTCTTTTGATTGTGCAGCTTTGTAAAAGGCTTTTCGTAGAAACTGCAATTGGACATCTCTATAGCACAAAGGCCTTGGTTGAAAGAGAAATATCTTCCCATAAAAACTACACGGAAGCATTCTGGGTAACTTCTTTCTGATCTGGGCAATCATCTAACAGAGTTGAACCTTACTTTTGATTGAGCAGTTTTGAAACACACTTTTTGTAGACTCTGCAAGTGGACATTTGGAGAACATTGAGGCCTACTGTGAAAAACGAAACATCTTCCCCTAAAAACTACCCAGAAGAATTCTGTGAAACATTTTTCTATTCTGATCCTTCATCTCACATAGTAGAAACTTTCTTTTGATTGAGCAGTTTTGAAACTCTCTTTTTGTAGAATCTGCAAGTGGACATTTGGAGTGCTTTTAGGACTAACGTTGAAAAAGGAATATCTCCAAATAAAATCTACACAGAAGCATTCTGTGAAACTTCTCTCTTATCTGTGCATTCATCTCACTGATTTGAACGTTTCTTTCAATTGAGCTGTTTTTGAACACTCCTTTTGAAGTATCTGCAACTGAATATTTGGAGAATACTGAGGCATATGATGAAAAACGAAATATCTTCCCATTAAAACTACACAGAATCATTCTGTGAAACTTCTTTCTGATCTGTGCATTCATCTAACAGAGTAGAACCTGTCTTTTCATTTAGCAGTTTTGAAACACTCTTTTTGTAGAATCTGCATATGGACATTTGGAGAACATTGAGGCCTACTGTGAAAAACGAAACATCTTCCCCTAAAAACTACACAGAAGCATTCTGTGAAACTTCTTTCTATTCTGTTCATTCACGTCACAGAATAGAACCGTTCTTTTGTTTGAGCAGTTTTGAAACTCTCTTTTAGTATAATCTGCAAGTGGACATTTTGAGCACTTTGAGGAATATCGTGGAAAAAGGATTATCTTCAAATAAAAACTACACAGAAGCATTCTGTGCAACTTCCTTCTGATCTGTGCATTCATCCCACTGAGTTGAACCATTTTTTTGATTGAACTGTTTTGAAACACTCTTTTTGTAGAATCTGCAGGTGGATATTTGGAGAATATTCAGGCCTATGGTGAAAATCGAAATATCTTCCCATTAAAACTATGCAGAAACATTCTGTGAAACTTCTTCCTGTTCTGTGCATACATCTAACCGAGTAGAACATTTCTTTTGATTGAGCAGTTTTGAAACACTCTTTTTCTAGAATCTGCAAGTGGACATTTGGAGATCTTTGAGGCCTATTGTGAAAAACGAAATATCATCCAGTAAAAACTACAATGAATATGTCTGTGAAATTTCCTTCTATTCTCTGCATTCATCTCACAGAGTTCAACCTTTCTTTTGGTTGAGCAGTTTGGAAACACTCTTTCTGTATAAACTGGAAATGGACATTTGGAGTGCTTTGAGGCCAATCGTGGAAAAAGCAATATCTTCAAATAAAAACTACACAGAAGGAATCTGTGAATCTTCTTTATGAACTGTGCATTCATCTCAGAGGGTGGAACATTTCATTGCACCGCTATGAAAAAGGCTTTTCGTAGAAACTGCAATTGTACATTTGTAGAGAACTGAAGCCTAGGTTGAAAAAAGAAATATCTTCCCCTAAAAACTACATGGAAGCATTCTGTGAAACTTCTTTCTGATCTGTGCATTCATCTAACAGAGTTGAAACTTACTTTTGATTGAGCAGTTTTGAAACACCCTTTTTGTAGAATCTGCAAGTGGACATTTGGAGAACATTGAGGCCTACAGTGAAAAACGAAATATCTAACCCTAAAAACTACATGGAAGCATTCTCTGAAACTTCTTTCTGATCTGTGCATTCATCTGACAGTGTTGAACCTTACTTTTGTTTGAGCAGTTTTGAAACACTGTAGAATCTGCAAGTGGACATTTGGAGAACATTGAGGCCTACGGTGAAAAACAAAATATCTAACACTAAAAACTACACGAAAGCATTCTCTGAAACTTCTTTCTGATCTGTGCATTCAACTAACAGAGTGGAACATTACTTTTGATTGAGCAGTTTTGAAACACTCCATTTGTAGACCCTGCAAGTGGACATTTGGAGAACATTGATGCCTACGGTGAAAAACGAAATATCTTCCAATAAAAACAACACAGAAGAATTCTGTGAAACTTTTTTCTATTCTGCCAATTCATCTCACAAAGTAAAACCTTTCTTCTGATTGAGGAGTTTTGAATCTCTCTTTTAGCAGAGTCTGCAAGGGGACATTGGGAGCACTTTGAGGCCTATTGGGGAAAAAGGAATATCATCAAATAAAAACTACACAGAAGCATTCTGTGAAACTTCTTTCTGTTCTGTGCATTCAACTAACAGATTTGAAGCTTACGTTGGATTGAGGATTTCCGAAACACTCTTTCTGTAGAAACTGCAGTTGCACATTCGGAGCCCTAAGGGGCCTATAGTGGAAAAAGGAATATCTTCAAATAAGAATTACACAGAAGCATTCTGCGAAACTTCTTTATGTTCTCTGCATTCAACTAACAGAGTAGAGGATTACATTTGATGGAGCAGTTCTGAAACACTCTCTCTGTGAAAATGCAAGTGGACATACGGAGCGCTAAAAGACTTATAGAGGAAAAAGGAATATCTTCAAATAAAAACTAGAGGGAAGAATTCTGCGAAACTTCTTTCTGTTCTGTGCATTCAATTAACAGAGTTGAACTTTACTTTTGATTGAGCAGTTCTGAAACACTCTCTCTGTAGAATCTGCAATTGCACATTCGGAACGCTAAGGGGCCTATAGTGGAAAAAGGAATATCTTCAAATAAAAACTACACAGAAGCATTCTGCAATACTACCTCCTGTTCTGTGCATTCAGCTAACAGAGTTGAACCATACTTTTGGTTGAGCAGTTCTGAAACACTCTTTCTGTAGAAACTGGAAACGGATATTTGGAGCGCCAAGGGGCCTACAGAGGAAAAAGGAATATCTTCAAATAAAAGCTACACAGAAGCATTCTGCAAAACTTCTTTCTGTTCTGTGCACTCACCTAAAAGAGTTGAATCTTACTTTTGATTGAGCAGTTCTGAAACACTCTTTCTGTAGAAATTGCAATGGGACATTCGGAGCGCTAAGAGGATTATAGTGGAAAAAGGGATATCTTCAAATAAAAACTACACAGAAGCATTCTGTGAAACTTATTTCTGTTCTGTGCATTCAACTAACAGAGTTGAATTTTACTTTGAGCATTTCTGAAATACTCTGTCGGTAGAAACTGCAAGTGGACATTCGGAGCACTACGGGGCCTATAGTGGAAAAAGGAATATCTTCAAAGAAAAATTACCAGAAGCATTCTGTGAAACTTTCTCTTCTGTGCATGCAACTAACAGAGTTGAAACTTACCTTTGATTGAGCAGTTCTGAAACACTCTTTCTGTTGAAACTGCAAGTGGACATTTGTTGCGCTAAGGGTCTTATAGTGGAAAAAGGAATATCTTAGAATAAAAACAATACAGAAGCATTCTGCGAAACTTCTTTCTGTTTTATGCATTCAACTAAAAGAGTTGAACCTTACTTTTGTTTGAGCAGTTCTGAAACACTCTTTCTGTAGAAACTGCAAGTGGATATTTGGAGCGCTAAGGGGCCTATACTGGAAAAAGGAATATCTTCAAATAAAAACTACACAGAAGTATTCTGTGAAACTTCTTTCGGTTCTGTGCATTCAACTAACAGAGTTGAACTTCACTTTTGATTGAGCAGTTCTGGAAAACTCTTCTGTAGAAACTGCAAGTGGAAATTTGGAGCGCTAAGGGGCCTACAGTGGAAAAAGGAATATCTTCAAATAAAAACTACACACAAATATTCTGCGAATCTTCTTTCTGTTCTGCCCATTCAACTAAAAGAGTTGAACCTTACTTTTGATTGAGCAGTTCTGAAACACTCTCTCTGTACAAACTGCAAGTGGACATTCGGAGCGCTATGGGGCCTATAGTGGAAAAAGGGATATCTTCAAATACAAAGTACACGGAAGCATTCTGCGAATCTTCTTTCGGTTCTGTGCATTCAACAGACTTGAAACTTACTTTTGATTGAGCTGTTCTGAAACACTCTTTCTGTAGAAACTGCAAGAGGACATTAGGAGGGCTAAGGGGCCTATAGTGGAAAAAGGTATATCTTCAAATAAAAGATACACAGAAGCATTCTGCGAAACTTCTTTCTGTTCTGTGCATTCAATTAACACAGTTGAACATTACTTTTTCTTCAGCAGTTCTGAAACACTCTTTCTGTAGAAACAGCAAGTGGACATTCAGAGTACTAAGGGGCCTATAGGGGAAAAAGGAATATCTTCAAATAAAAAGTGCACAGAAGCATTCTGTGAAAATCCTTTCTGCTCTCTGCATTCAACTAACAGAGTTGAAGGTTACTTTTGATTGAGCAGTCCTGAAACACTCTCTGTAGAATCTGCAATTGCACATTCGGAGCGATAAGGGGCCAATAGTGGAAAAAGGAATATCTTCAAATAAAAACTACACAGAAGCTTTCTGCGAAACTACTTCCTGTTCTGTGCATTCAGCTAACAGAGTTGAACCATACTTTTGGTTGAGCAGTTCTGAAAGACTCTTTCTGTAGAAACTGGAAGCGGATATTCAGAGCGCTAAGGGGCCTACAGGGGAAAAAGGAATATCTTGAAATAAAAGCTACACAGAAGCATTCTGAGAAACTTCTTTCTGTTCTGTGCCCTCACCTAACAGAGTTGAACTTTACTTTTGATTGAGCAGTTCTGAAACACTCTTTCTGTAGAAACTGCAATTGGACATTCGGAGCCCCAATTGGCCTATAGTGTAAAAAGAAATATCTTCGAATAAAAACTACACAGAAATATTCTGCGAAACTTCTTTCTGTTCTGTGCAATTATCTAACAGAGTTGAACCTTACTTTTGATTGAGCAGTTCTGAAACACTCTTTCTACAGAAACTGCAAGTGGACATTCAGATCGCTAAGGGGCCTATAGTGGAAAAAGGAATATCTTCAAATAAATACTACACAGAAGAATTCTGCGAAACTACTTTCTGTTCTGTGCATTCAACTAACAGCGTTGAAGCTTACTTTTGATTGAGCAGTTCTGAAACACTCTTTCTGTAAAAACTGCAACGGGACATTCGGAGCGCTAAGGGGCCTATAGTGGAAAAAGGATTAGCTTCTAATAAAAACTACACAGAAGCATTCTGCGAAACTTCTTTCTGTTCTGTGCATTCAACTAACAGAGTTGATCCTCACTTTTGATTGAGCAGTTCTGAAATACTCTTTCTGTAGAAACTGCAAGTGGATATTCGGAGCGCTATGGGGCCTATAGTGGAAAAAAGTATATCTTCAAATAAAAACTACACAGAAGCAATTTCTGAAACTAATTTCTGTTCTGTTCATTCAACTAACAGAGTTGAAGTTTACTTTTGACTGAGCAGTTGTGAAACACTCTTTCTGTAGAAACCGCAAGTGGACATACGGAGCGCTAAGGGGCCTGTAGTGGAAGAAGGAATATGTTCAAATAAAAACACATAAGCATTCTGCGAAAGTTTTTCTGTTCTGTGCATTCAACTAACAGACTTGAACCTTACTTTTGATTGAGCAGTTCTGAAACACTCTCTGTACAAAGGGCAAGTGGACATTCGGAGGGCTATGGGGTCAACAGTGGAAAAAGGAATATCTTCAAATAAAAACTAAACAGAAGCATTCTGCGAAATTTCTTTCTGTTCCGTGCATTGAACTAACAGAGTTTAACCATACATTTGATAGAGAAGTTGTGAAAAACCCTTTCTGTAGAAACTGCAAGTGGACACTCGGAGCACTAAGGGGCTTATAGCGGAAAAAGTTTATCTTCAAATAAAATCTACACAGAAGCAATCTGTGAAACTTCTTTCCGTTCTGTGGATTCAACTAACAGAGTTGAAGCTTACTTTTTATTGAGCAGTTCTGAAACACTCTTTCTGTAGAAACTGCAAGTGGACTTTCGGAGCGCTATGGGGCCTATAGTGGAAAAAGGTATATCTTCAAATAAAAAGTACACGGAAGCATTCTCTGAATCTTCTTTCTGTTCTGTGCATTCAATTAACAGAGTTGAACTTCACTTTTGATTGAGCAGTTCTGGAAAACTCTTTCTGTAGAAACTGCAAGTGGACATTCGGAGCGCTAAGGGGCCTATAGTGGAAAAAGGAATATCTTCAAATAAAAACTACACAGAAATATTCTGCGAATCTTCTTTCTGTTCTGCCCATTCATCTAAAAGAGTTGAACCTTACTTTTGATTGAGCAGTTCTGAAACACTCTGAAGAAAATGCAAGTGGACATTCGGAGCGTGAAGCAGCCTACATTGGAAGAAGGAATATCTTCAAATAAAAACTACACATAAGCATTCTGCGAAACTTCTTTCTGTTCTGTGCATTCAACAGACTTGAACCTTACTTTTGATTGAGCTGTTCTGAAACAATCTTTCTGTAGAAACTGCAAGTGGACATTCAGAGCGCTAAGGGGCCTATAGTGGAAAAAGGAATATCTTCAAATAAAAACTGCACAGAAGCATTCTGTGAAAATCCTTTCTGCTCTCTGCATTCAACTAACAGAGTTGAAGCTTACTTTTGATTGAGCAGTCCTGAAACACTCTCTGTAGAATCTGCAATTGCACATTCGGATCGATAAGGGGCGAATAGTGGAAAAATGAATATCTTCAAATAAAAACTACACAGAAGCATTCTGTGAAACTTCTTTCTGTTCTGTGGATTCAACTAACAGACTTGAACCTTACATTTGATTGAACAGTTCTGAAACACTCTTTGTGTAGGAACTGCTAGCGGAATTTCTGAGCGCTAAGGGGCCTATGGTGGAAACAGGAATATATTCAAATAAAAACAACACAGAGGCATTCTGCGAAACTACTTTCTGTACTGTGCATTCAACTAACAGTGTTGGACCTCACTTTTGATAGAGCAGTTCTGAAACACTCTTTCTGTAGAAAGTGCAAGTGGACATTTGGAGCCGTAAGGGGCTCACGGTGGAAAAAGGGATATCTTCAAATAAAAACGACACAGAAGCCATCTGTGAAACTTCTTTCTGTTCTGTGCATTTAACTAACAGAGTTGAAGCGTACTTTTGATTGAGCAGTTCTGAAACATTCTTTCTGTAGAAACTGCAAGTGGAGACTCAGAGAGCTAGGCGGCATATAGTGGGAAAAGGGATATCTTCGAAGAAAAACTACACAGAAACATTCTGCGAAACTTCTTTCTGTTCTGTGCATTTAACTAAGAGAGTTGAACCTTACTTTTGATTGAACAGTTCTGAAACACACTTTCTATAGGAACTGCAGTGGACATTCGGAGCGCTAAGTGGCCTATAGTGGAAAAAGGAATATCTTCAAATAAAAACTCCACAGAAGCATTCTGTGAAACTTCTTTCTGTTCTGTGGATTCAGCTAAGAGATTTGAAGCAGACTTTTGAGTGAGCAGTACTGAAACACTCTCTATGTACAAACTGCAAGTGGACATTCAGAGAGCTAAGTGGCCTATAGTGGAAAAAGGAATATCTTCAAATAAAAACTACACAGAAGCATTCTGTGAAACTTCTTTCTGTTCTGTGCATTCAACTAACAGAGTGGAACCTTACTTTTGATTGAGCAGTTCTGAAACACTCTGTAGAAACCGCAAGTGGACATTCGGGGTGCTAAGGGGCCTATAGAAGAAAAAGGAATATTTTCAAATAAAAACTACACATAAGCATTCTGCGAAATTTCTTTCTGTTCTGGTCATTCAACTAACAAACTTGAACCGTTCTTTTGATGGCGCAGTTCTGAAACACTCTTTCTGTAGAAAGTGTAAGTGTACATTCAGAGCGCTAAGGGGACTACGGTGGAAAAAGGGATAGCTTAAAATAAAAACTACACAGAAGCAATCTGTGAAACTTCTTTCCTTTCTGTTCATTCAACTAACAGAGTTGAAGTTTACTATTGTTTGAGCAGTTCTGAAACACTCTTTCGGTAGAAACCGCAAGTGGACATTCGGAGAGTTAAGGGGCCTATAGTGGAAAAAGGAATATCTTCAAATAAAAACTACACAGAACCATTCTGCGAAACTTCTTCCTGTTCTGTGCATTCAACTAACAGACTTGAACCTTACTTTTGATTGAGCAGTTCTGAAACACTCTTTCTGTAGAAACTGCAAGTGGACATTCGGAGCGCTAAGGGGCCTACAGTGGAAAAAAGTATATCTTCAAATAAAAAGTACACAGAAGCATTCTGTGAAACTTTTTTGTGTTCTGTGCATTCAACTAATAGAGTGGAACATTGTTTTGAATTGTGCAGTTCTGAAACACTCTGTGTAGAAACTGCTAGTGGACATTCGGAGCGCTAAGGGGCCTGTAGTGGAAACAGGAATATCTTCAAATAAAAACAACACAAAAGCATTCTGCGAAACTTCTTTCTTCTCTGTGCATTCAACTAACAGAGCTGAACCTTACTTTTGATTGAGCAGTTCTGAAACACTCTTTCTGTAGAAAGTGCAAGTGCACATTCGGAGTGCTAAGGGGCTTACGGTGGAAAAAGGGATATCTTCAAATAAAAACTACACAGAAGCCATCTGTGAAACTTCTTTCTTTTCTGTGCATTTAATTAACAGAGTTGAAGCTTACTTTTGATTGAGCAGTTTTGAAACACTCTTTCTGTAGAAACTGCAAGTGGAGATTCGGAGCGCTAAGGGGCCTATAGTGCAAAAAGGAATATCTTGAAATAAAAACTACACAGAAATATTCTGCGAAACTTCTTTTTGTTCTGTGCATTCAACTAACAGAGTTGAACCTCACTTTTGATTGAGCAGTTCTGAAACACTCTCTCTGTACAAACTGCAAGTGGACATTGGGAGCGCTAAGGGGCCTACAGTGGAAAAAGGAATATCTTCAGATAAAAACTACACAGAAGCATTCTGCGAAATTTCTTTCTGTTCTGTGCATTCATCTAACAGAGTTGAACAGTAGTTTTGAAGGCGCAGTTCTGAAACACTCTTTCTGTAGAAAGTGCAAGTGGACATTCTTAGTGCTAAGCGGCCTATGGTGGAAAAAGTGATATCTTCCAATAAAAACTGCACAGAAGCAATCTGTGAAATTACTTTCTGTTCTGTGCTTTCAACTAACAGCGTTGAAGCTTACTTTTGATTGAGCAGTTCTGAAACACTATTTCTGTAGAAACAGCAAGTGGACATACGGAGCGCTAAGGGGCCTATATTTGAAAAAGGAGTATCTTCAAATAAAACTACACAGAAGCATTCTGTGAAACTTCTTTCTGTTCTGTGCATTCAACTAACAGAGATGAACATCACTTTTGATTGAGCAGTTCTGGAAAACTCTTTCTGTAGAAACTGCAAGTGGACATTCAGAGCGCTTAGGGGCCCATAGTGGAAAAAAGTATATCTTCAAATAAAAACTACCCAGAAATATTCTGCGAATCTTCTTTTTGTTCTGCGCATTCAACTAACAGAGTTGAACCTTACTTTTGATTTAGCAGTATTGAAACACACTCTCTGTGCAAACTGCAAGTGGACATTTGCAGCGCTATGGGGCCTATAGTGGAAAAAAGGTTATCTTCAGATAAAAACTACACAGAAGCATTCTGCGAAATTTCTTTCTGTTCTGTGCACTCAACTAACAGAGTTGAACCATACCTTTGATTGCACAGTTCTGAAACACTCTTTCTGTAGATAGTGCAAGTGGACATTCGCAGCACTAAGGGGACTACGGTGGAAAAAGCGATATCGTCAAATAAAACTACATAGAAGCAATCTCTGAAACTACTTTCTGTTCTGTTCATTCAACTAACAGAGTTGAAGTTTACTTTTGACTGAGCAGTTCTGAAACACTCTTTCTGTAGAAACCGAAAGTGGACATTCGGAGCGCTAAGTGGCCTATAGTGGAAGAAAAAATATCCTCAAATAAAAATTACACAAAAGCATTCTGCGAAACTTCTTTCTCTTCTGTGCATTCAGCTAACAGACTTGAAGCTTACTTTTGATTGAGCAGTTCTGAAACACTCTTTCTGTAGAAACTGCAGGTGGACACTCGGAGCGCTAAGGGGCCTAGAGTGGAAAAACGGATATCTTCAAATAAAAACTACACAGAAGCATTCTGTGAAACTTCTCTCTCTTCTGTGCATTCAACTAACAGAGGTGAACCTTACTTTTGATTGAGCAGTTCTGAAACACTCTTTCTGTAGAAACTGCAAGTGCTAGTGGACATTGGGAGCGCAAAGGGGCCTATAATGGAAAAAGCAATAGCTTCCAATAAAAACTACACATAACTATTCTGCGAAACATCTTTCTGTTCTGTGCATTCAACTAACAGAGGTGAACCTTACTTTTGATTGAGCAGTTCTGAAACACTCTTTCTGTAGAAACTGCAAATGGACATTCGGAGCGCTAAGGGGCCTATAATGGAAAAAGGAATATCTTCCAATAAAAACTACACAGAAGCATTCTGTGAAACTTCTTTCTGTTCTGTGCATTCAACTAACAGAGTTGAAGCTTACTTTTGATTGAGCAGTTCTGAAACTTTCTTTCTGTAGAAAATGCAAGTGGAGATTCAGAACGCTAAGTGGCCTACAGTGTAAAAAGGAATATCTTCAAATAAAAACTACACAGAAATATTCTGCGAAACTTGTTTCTATTCTGTTCAATTATCTAACAGAGTTGAACCTTACTTTTGATTGAGCAGTTCTGAAACACTCTTTCTACAGAAACTGCAAGTGGACATTCAGATCGCTAAGGGGCCTGTAGTGGAAAAAGGAATATCTTCAAATAAAAACTACAGAGAAGAATTCTGCAAAACTACTTTCTGTTCTGTGCATTCAACTAACAGCGTTGAAGGTTACTTTTGATTGAGCAGTTCTGAAACACTCTTTCTATAAAAACTGCAAGGGGACATTCGGAGCGCTAAGGGGCCTATAGTGCAAAAGGATTAGCTTCTAATAAAAACTACACAGAAGCATTCTGCGAAACTTCTTTCTGTTCTTTGCATTCAACTAACAGAGTTGATCCTCACTTTTGATAGAGCAGTTCTGAAATACTCTTTCTGTAGAAACTGCAAGTCGACATTCCGAGCACTATGGGGCATATAGTGGAAAAAACTATATCTTCAAATAAAAACTACACAGAAGAAATTTGTGAAACTTCTTTCTGTTCTGTTCATTCAAATAACAGAGTTGAAGTTTACCTTTGACTGAGCAGTTCTGAAACACTCTTTCTGTAGAAACTGCAAGTGGAAAATCGGAGCGCTAAGGGGCCTGTAGTGGAAGAAGAAATATGTTCAAATAAAAACTACACAGAAGCATTCTGCGAAACTTCTTTCTGTTCCGTGCATTCAACTAACAGACTTGAACCTTACTTTTGATTGAGCAGTTCTGAAACACTCTTTCTGTACAAACTGCAAGTGGACATTCGAAGCGCTAAGGGGCCTACAGAGGAAAAAGGTATATCTTCAAATAAAAACTACACAGAAGAATTCTGTGAAACTTCTTTGGGTTCTCTGCATTCAACTAACAGAGTTGAACCTCTTTTTGAATGTGCAGTTCTGAAACACTCTTTCTGTAGAAACTGCAGGTGGATATTCGGAGCGCTAAGGGGCCTGTAGTGGAAAAAGGGATATCTTCAAATAAAATCTACACAGAAGCATTCTGTGAAACTTCTTTCTGTTCTGTGCATTCAACTAGCAGAGGTGAAACTTTCTTTTAATTGAGCTGTTCTGAAACACTCTTTGTGAAGAAATTGCTAATGGACATTTGGAGCGCTAAGGGGCCTATAGTGGAAAAAGGAATAGCTTCCAATAAAAACTACACAGAAGCACTCTGCGAAACTTCTTTCTGTTCTGTGCATTCAACTAACAGAGGTGAACCTTTCTTTTAATTGAGCAGTTCTGAAACACTCTTTGTGAAGAAACTGCTAGTGGATATTGGGAGTGCTAAGGGGCCTACAGGGGAAAAAGGAATATCTTCAAATAAAAACTACACAGAAACATTCTGTGAAACCTCTTTCTGTTCTGTGCATTTATCTAACAGAGTTGATCCTCACTTTTGATTCAGCAGTTCTGAAATACTCCTCCTGTAGAAACTGCCAGTGGACATTCGGAGTGCTATGGGGCCTTTAGTGGAAAAAGTGTATCTTCAAAGAAAAACTACGCGGAAGCATTCTGCTAAACATGTTTCGGTTCTGTGCATTCAACTAACAGAGTTGGACTTCACTTTTG
>NW_026653282.1:0-14511 GCF_009828535.3 Hylobates moloch | reverse complement strand
GGAGTCTGGCACCGTCGCCCGGGCTGGAATGCAATGGCACGATCTTGGCTCACCGCAACCTCCACCTCCCAGGTTCAAGTGATTCTCCTGCCTTAGCCTCCCGAGTAGCTGGGATGACAGGCATAGGTGGTGCCTGGCTAATTTTTGTGTTTTTAGTAGAGACAGGTTTTCCATGTTGGTCAGGCTTGTCTTGATCTCCTGACCTCAGATGATCCACATGCCTCGGCCTTCCAAAGTGCCAGGATTCCAGGCATGAGCCACTGCGCCCGGCCAGTTCTGGGCACTTTTAATCCAACAGTTCCTTCCCACATCTACACCCATTACAAGGTATTTCTCCCTGCAGGTGAGTGGAAGTGGACGGAGGGATAAACTCAAGAAGTGAAGCCTCAGCTCTTGTGGAGTTGAAGCTGGGTAACGGTTGACTTAGGTGGAAGATGGGTGACCAAAATGCACACATAGACAGATATACACGTGCAAGGGAAATGAAAGACAAGTGCTGAGCAGCAGGAACACAAACAGCACAGGCAAAATCCTGGCCAAGGGCTCCTGATCCGCTGCAAACAACCAGGTATATAAAAGCACAGGGTGAACACTGGAACCTACAGGTCTGGACACCGGGAGACTCTGAGGCTAAACCCTGGAGGATAAAGTTCAAAGTCCCCAGAGACCAAAGCAGAAAAGGACACACTGAGACAGACACATATAAGTGAAACACTTGCAGCAAAGGCTTAGCTGTGGAACAGCCTGCCCATGAGAAATGGGGCAGGATCCTTTCTGGGGGGTGACAATAGGGTCCCACATGCCGCAGACAGTCCCGCTATCTGATGCCTATTGTCCTGGCCTACCAATTAACTAATTTCACACTGAAAATTAATTTTCTAAATATTTTCAAACTCCTGAGGGCTCCAGTTTGGATGATAAACTGTATGGTCATGCTGCTTTCTAAGGACACTGAGTTTTGAAGGGTGTGAACAAGCTACCTGTGTGCTCTATGTGGTATGGGTGGCCCAGGAAATGGAGGAAGAAGCATGATGGCCAATGAACAGCCTGCTGTGAAATCCCAGGGAGGGTGGAGGGCGCTGGCTGGAGAGGGGCCTGACAGAGTGTGAGCCTGCAAAGGTGTCTATGAGAATGGATGTGTGTTCCAGGAGCAGGCTGCTGGGATGGCCAGAAGGGCAGACAAGGCCTATTTGAAAAGGGGGCTGTGAGCGTGCTTACGTGTCTATGAGCATGGATGTCTGTTCCAGAAGGCTGCTGGGAGAATCTGGAAAGTGGAGCAGACTGGTTGGAGAGGAGGTTGAGAGTGTGAGCAGGCTTAGGTGTCTATGAACATGGATATATGACCCAGGAGCAGCCTGCTAGAAGAGCCCAGGGAGGGCAGAAGTGGCCTGCTGAGGAGGGAGATGAGAACATGCTTATTGCCTGTGAGCATGAATGTTTGTGCGAGGAGCAGACTACTGGGAGAGATCAGGGAGGGTGAGGAGGCCACTGAAGAGGGGGCTGAGAGAGCGTGAGCATACTTAAGTATGTGTGAGTGTGAGTATGGGTGTTAGGTTAGCAAGGGAGGCTCTCACTACAGCTGTGTAAAGGAAAATCCATAGGCCCAGAATGTGGAGCTGGTCACCTTGTCCTGTCTGCATCCAAACTCACATAAAGGAACACATTTTTTCCTGAGAGTTGATCCTACAGCCTCCAATCCAAGTCCCAGTTCCTGGGTTGCCTCCAGAGATGGCTCGTAGGTCTACACTCAACCCCAGTGACTTGGAGCTTTGTTTAGGGCCATCAGCCACAGTATGACCCACTTAAAGGGTCAAATCCCATGCTGGTGGCAAGGTCTGGGGCAGGACAGCTGGGAACCAAGGATACTGTGTGCAGCTCTATTAAAAACTTGAGGATAGGCCAGCTGTGGTGGCTCATGCCTGTCATCCCAGCACTTTGGGAGGCTGAGGTGGGTGGATAATGAGGTTAGGAGATTGAGACCATCCTGGCTAACACGATGAAACCCTGTCTCTACTAAAAACACAAAAAAATTAGCCGGGTGTGGTGGTGGGCACCTATAGTCCCAGCTACTCAGGAGGCTGAGGCAGGAGAATGGCATGAGTCTGGGATGCAGAGCTTTCGGTCAGTGAGCCGAGATCATGCCACTGCACTCCAGCCTGGGCAACAAAGTGAGACTCCATCTCAGAAACAAACAAACAAGGCCGGGCGCGGTGGCTCACGCTTGTAATCCCAGCACTTTGGGAGGCCGAGGCGGGCGGATCACGAGGTCAGGAGATCGAGACCACGGTGAAACCCCGTCTCTACTAAAAATACCAAAAAATTAGCCGGCCGTGGTGGCGGGCGCCTGTAGTCCCAGCTACTCGGAGAAGCTGAGGCAGGAGAATGGTGTGAACCCGGGAGGCGGAGCTTGCAGTGAGCCGAGATCGTGCCACTGCACTCTAGCCTGGGTGATAGAGCAAGACTCCGTCTCAAAAAAAAAAAAAAAAAAAAAAAGAAACAAACAAACAGAGAAACAAAAAAATAAATAAATAAAAACTGAGAATAGTCCAGGGTTAGGGGAGATAAGTTTAGGCCAGTAAAAGAGAGTCACTTTGGAGCAAGAAGATATTAACAGGACAATATGTTCCTGTGCTCTAAAAGTGCCTTCCTTTGGGGTGGGGACCCTTGGGACAGGGGCAGGGAGAGGTGGGCAGTAGGAGAATGAGGACGAAAGAATTTACATCAGTTAAGTTACTGGCATGATGGCAAATCTACAGAGACTGTGATCATCCTCTCCTGCTTTAACAGGGGAGCACAGCAACCATGGAAAGATATTCTAGTTGCTGGTGAGAAAAAGGTGAGACACCATGAGCCCTCCTGGGCTCACTGTTGATGGGCTCTGTATTTTCTGGAAGAGGTAGGCATACAGGCCAGCAGCCACTATCAGGGGTGTGGCATTCACAAGGGCAGTTGGAGCTCAGGAGGTGCCATGAATCTTCCACAGGGTGTGCAGAGGACACGTAAATGGGTCTGGAGTGTGGAGAAGCATTCGTGTCAGACTGAGGGCTGCTGTGAGAGTCTAAGTCAGGGAGTGTTCCAGGAAGATCTTAGCACAGATTGAGGTGCTTGGCTGCACATGCCTTTAGGAGGACAGAGACATAGGGCATTTTTAGACACTAGCCCAGGAGGTCAAGGATAATAAATGGTTTAACAGTATACTGGCAATTGCAGAAGTAAGTTAGAGGTCATAGAAATTGGAGAATTTGAGAGAGATTTGATGAGCGACAAGAAAAAGCCTCAGAGCCCATACTGAAGAATTTGTTAAGTTGGTTGTTGTTCATATTGCTGTTCCCTGGTATATAGTGGGAACATTTTCAGCCCCTGCTTACTTTTAGGATTTCTTTTGTCATTGATTTTGATGTTTTATACCACATGCCTAGGTGGGTAGGTATGGTTCTGTTTATATTTATTCTGCTTAGGATTTCCTGAGCTTCTCAAATTAAATGATGATGTTTTCCACCAAATTTAGAAACAAATTGGTCATTATTACCTCAAATGATTTTCCTGTTTCATTCTTTCTTCTTTCCCCATTATGCACATATCTTTAGGCTGCCTGATATTGTCCCAAGCTGTTAAACCCACTGATGTGGTTGGATATTTTATCCCACCCAAATCTCAGGTTGAATTGTAATCCCCAGTACTGGAGGTGGGCCCTGGTGGGAGGTGTTTGTATTATGGAGGCAGATCCCTCCAAAATGCTTTCTGTACAGCTTCAGGACTTTGAACCAATTAAATCTTTTATAAATTAACCAGTCTCAGGTATTTCTTTATAGCAATCCAAGAACAGCCCAATACACCCACCTCTAACATTTTCAATGCTGACATTATACTTCTTAGTTCTCAAATTTCCTTTTTTTAAAAAATTAACTTAAAGAGATCTCACTCTATTGCCTAGGCTGGAGTGCAATGGTATGTTCACAGTTCACTGCAGCTTCAGAGTTTCCCATTTGGGGTGAAAAACACTTCCTGAATGAAGTAGTCCATGTATTGCCTGCATTTGGAGCCATTTGTCTCAGCACCTTCTGCCTCATCAATGGTTTTCAATCAAAGCAACACCAAAAACTAATTTCACTGGCAGCCCTAAGAGATGTGTTTGATGAAGGTCCCAAGCTGTGCAGGAGTGGCCACAGAGGAGATGCTCTTCCTTTCCAGGGCAGCAGGGCAGAAACAGTGTCCTCCCTGGGTCTCCCTCACTCTCCACCCTGCCTATATGAGGAAGAGTCCCTGCTGTGGTGCCATGTGGAATGATAGACATGGATGCCTACGCATTATGCCTTGACAGGACTTCTGGCTCATGGTCTTGTTTCCTGCAGGACACATGTGCCCTGCTTGGAGCCCTCCCCAGGCACTGAGTTGTGCTATACCATCTTGGACAGTTTTTGAGGTTAGCACTCCCATTCAGAACACCATTTAAGCACTCCAAACTGTTCAACAGGAAAGACACTTAGATCTCCTCCTGGACAATTCTCCAAAGACAAGTGATAAAATAATCAACTTTTCTCTCACACATTGAAGGATTCCCTCAAGATGTATCAGGCATTTATCATTAAGGGAAGTGGCACCTACTCCCTTTTGTTCACTTTAAGCCAGTCTAAAGTCTTCCAATAGTCTGTTAGCTCTAGGGGTGGCCACTAGTCTTTGTTTTAATGTAAGAGGCCACATCTAACAACAGAACTGAGATACACAGATGAGAAAGTTGGGAAAGAAAATGCAGACTGAGGTAGGAAACTGGTAAATCAGAATCTCTACAGATTCTAGACTCTGGATGCTGCATGTGGCCTGGGCTGGCCCCAGCATGCAAACAGATGTGGTCATGTCCAGAGCAGCAGCCTTACATCTGTGCAAGAAGGCACTAACACCATAGGCCTAAGGTTGCTCTTGTACAAAGGCCTGCTTGCAAGGCCAGTCATTGGCTAGTGACTGAGAATTTAGGTTTCTGAAGAGTTCCTGCCCTTGACTAACAGAGGCAAGTAGCTCACTCTGCCAACACTGGCGCAAATAATGAGTTTATGTCACATACCCTGTTTCCTTCGAGGGTCTGCAGTTTTGGCTGGCGCTGGGCCGTGGGTGCCTATGTAACCAATTCCCAATAAAAACGCTAGGCACTGAGGCTCTATGGAGCTTGCTTGCTAGAAAACACTTCACAGGTATAGTTATAACTTATTTCTGGAAGAATTCAGCACGGCCAATGAGAGTCCACTGGGAGTGGAGCCTTTGAAGCTCTGGATTTGGCCATGTGCATTGTTTCCCTTTACTGATGTTGCACTAAGTTATTGTGCTATTAGGAACCTTAGCTGTGAATATGCTGAGTCCTGGGAGTCCTTGTAGCAAAGTGCCAATCCTGGATGTGGTTTTGGGGAGCCCCCAAAGCAGCATCCCTCTTGGAATTACAAAAGAAACGGGGCTGCACTGATTGTGTGGCTGTTTCACTGCTGTGTTTGAGAGTTGTGAGCAGACAGGTGCCAAGGTCATCTGTATCTTGCAAACCTTATGAGCAATGCTTGTCACAAAATGGGTCTCCTTCTGACCAGATAGGCTCCCCAGGCTCCGTGTTCTGTGTATTCACATTTACTTTAAGGGGCATTTCATATAAGTCTAAATTATTGTTATTATCTGTTTGTATTTATTAGAGACAAGATCTCCCTCTGTCACCCAGGCTGGAGTGCAGTGGTGCAATCATAGCTCACTGCAACCTCAATCACCTGGTCTCAAGCAATCCTCCTGCCTCAGCCTTCTGGGTAGCTGGGACTACAGGTGATTGTCACCATGCCTTGCTCCCTCCCCTCCCCTCCCTTCCCCTCTTCTCCCCTCCCCTCCTCTTCCTTTCCCTTTCCTTTCCTTTTCTTTTTTCTTTTCTTTCTTGTAATTTTGGTTGAGACAGGGTCTTGCTATGTTGCCCAAGCAGGTCTTGAACTCCTGGACTCAAGTGAACCTCACGTCTCAGCCTCCCAAAGTGCTTGGATTGTATGTGTGAGCCACCACACCCAGCCTAATTTTGAATTATTTTCAAATTATAAAATACAAACATAAAAACTCACCTGAATGAAAAGGAAACTGCTGTTTGATTTCTCCTGTGTGAGCATCCCAAATTATTGTTGTCTGTGCTCTGCAAACAAAGGTAAAGTTAATAATTACTCCTGCAAAGTTTTCTCTAGTAACATGTATCTTACAAGAAAAGACAGTGAGCCTCTCTCCTTATAAATCAGCACTGTCCAGTACAGATAGAAAGCAAGCCTCATGGGCTAGTTTTAATTCTCTAGGATCCACATTAAAAATTTTTTAAAAAGTAAGATTCATTAACAATCTTTTATTTTACTCCCATATTCCCTAAAGGATATCATCTCAGCATGTAAGCAGTATCAAAATCTTACTGCACTGTCTGCTTTCTTTTCCTCCTATCCTCAGTCTTTGAAGTACAGCATGTTTTACAGTCAGCAATCTGGATAGCCACATTGATGAGCCCATCAGCCACAGATGCTAGTGTCAGTTTTAAGATCAGAGCATGCCTAACTAATACTTGCAAAAACTGCCAAAATTGGTGGAGATTCTTCCTCATCCCCAAGTGCAGAAAACTGTTTAAAAAAAACCTAGAACAAAGCATTTCTAAAGGTTTTTTGGAATTTTTCCAAGTGCAAGGCTGCAAAAAAAAGCCATTTCTCAAAATGCCTCTGCCTGTGACTCCATGAACTGGGGGCAGTAGAAATGGGGGCAGAGTCACTGGCATGCACTGGGACCAGGCATCAATGTATAGGCCTATCAGTAAGGAGAAAAGCAATGTAAACCATGTGAGTTCTTATGAACTTGTACTGATGTGGGGAAGATTATTTAGAGAAGGACTTCAATGAATAGCATTGGAATTTTGTGTTCATCAGCTGGAATTTTCACGGAAATTGGGAACTACACCTCTCTGTCAGTCAAGATTTTGCTTTAAGAAGAATGAATTCTATTTTTTGTTGACTGTGGGCATTTTTAGAGGAAACTGAGAAGAGTCTTTGAAACTTGGTAATCATGGGTTTTGAGTCAGCCCTTGGTCTATTAACATTTCTTTAGATATTAGTATATAACTCTGCTTAATTTAGCCATGCCAAAGCTAATCTAATACTGCAGAGAATATACAAACTCATCATACTTGTGCCTGTCTCCTATCTGCGTAGTACTGGGTGAGTTACAACAGTGAAGCGCTTGATAAAGAAAAGTGCTGTCAATTTCATAAGTTATTTTTAATAACTCAAGCAGCAATTACTGAGATCCTACTGAATGCACAGCAAACTGCTTTGTATGTACATTACTTGAAATTAAAACATCTTGACAAAAATCTGATAGTAGCTAAATGGGAATGTTTAGTCCATCAACCACAACTCAGCTTTTAAAATATACACTAGGCTACCAAATCTGAATGAAGAGTTTCTTTACATAAAAGAGAGTGAGATATCTTATGAATGAATGATTTGTTGACCTAGTTATATCCTACTGTAGGGGTCAGAAAGCTTTTTCTGTCAAGGGCCACATAGTAGGAATTTCAGGTTTTGAAGACCATGTCTTCTCCCATACAGCTGCTCATCTCTGCTGTTGTAGCATGAAAACAACCATGGACAAGTCCCAACAAAGGAGTGTGACTGTGGGCCAATAAAACTTTATTAAAAAAAGAACAGATAAGGTGACAGACTTGGCCTGTGTGTGCCACAGTTTGCCAAATGCATTTGTGACTTCTCTAACAGTGGGATAAGGTATAAAGGTCAAGTCTATCATTTAAACCTGTGACTTAAGATTTTCAAGTTATCCTGAAATTATCACAAAATGCAAAGTCTCATAAAAGCCTGAGCATCATCCATTATTCAGGAATGGTTTCCAGTTGTAGAAACAAAAGTTGATGTAAAAACACATAAGTTTTTGTTGTTGTTGTTTTGTTGTTGTTGTTGTTGTTGTTTTTCAATTCTAGATAATGCTTCTTTTCCAAAGCCATGGCTTAGAATTCCTGGTGAGTCTTGGGAATGCACAACTCTTCCAGGAAGGCTGTTTGGGGTCATGACTCCAGCCAGCCCTGTCACTGGACACACGAGGAAAGTAAAATCCACACAGGCCAAGATTTCTGGATGTCTCAGATTCAGGGCCAGGATAAAGTCTGCATCCCCTTCCTCTTCACCCTGGGCTCCATCCTACTGATGGCTTTTAGATGCATCTGGAGTTAATGCCACTGTGGCTCACTGTAGCCCTGTCCAGGAGCACAGGAAGTCAATTCTAAACTGGCTCTGTGGGCTATCTGGGGAGTGTGCCCTTGTGTCCAGGTTGCTTGACTCCTGTTCAGAGAAATCTATCGTCTACATTGGGAAGCAGCAGTTAATCAAATGAGGACAACTGAAACCTGAGAAACACAGCCTGTGCTACTCAAGTTCCTCAGTGGGCGAAAGTTCAGGCAGTGCACTCCCCACATCACATGGCTCCTTCCAGCAACTGACAGATGCAATGTGGATATTTTCTTCTCTCTATCAATCACTGAACCATGTACCTCCCATAAAAGGAAACTACACAAGGGTCTAGAGAACAGCAGAATATATTAAGAGATTATGTGCTACAAATCAGCAAAAAGATCAAAACCATAAAAACAAAGCCTAAACCAATCCTTTCCATTTTTTAAGGGGAAGCACAAAGCCTAAGAGTTCCAAAAAGACATGATTTTGAGATCTAAAAAAATTGGCTGGGTACAGTGGCTCATGCCTGTATTCCCAGGACTTTGGGAGGTTGAGGCAGGTGGATCACCTGAGGTCAGGAGTTCGAGCCCAGCCTGGCCAACATGGGGAAACCTTGTGGCATACACCTGTAATCCCAGCTACTAAGGAGGCTGAGGCAGGAGAATCGCTTGAACCCAGGAGGCAGAGGTTGCAGTGAGCCAAGACTGTGCCACTGCAGTGCAGCCTGGGTGACAGAGCAAGACTCCGTCTCAAAAAAAAAGAAAGAAAGAAAGAAATCGGTGGCTGTGTGCTGTGGCTCACACCTGGAATATCAGCACTTTGGGAGCCTGACAGAGGAGAATCACTTGAGCCTAGTAATTCAAAACCAGCCTGTCCAATATGACAAAACCTTGTCTTTATAATAATAAAAAAAGTAGCTGAACACAGTTGCAGATGCCTGCAATCCCAGCTACTCGGGAGGCTGAAGCAGGAGGGTCACTTGAACCCTGCTGAGGCAGAAGTTGCAGTGAGCTGAGATGGTGCCACTGCACTCCAGCCTGGGCAACAGAGTGATCCTTTCCCCCCTACCCCCCAAAAAAGTAAAAGAAAAACAAATAAATAAGCACCTATAGGCCAAAGAGGCATATTTTAAGTAATACTCACTTTGTCTACACCAGTAATCAAAATATAATTCCCCTTTTTGCTCCATTTCAGGGCAAAGATAAGGCCTTTATGTTGGCCTAAGGTGCTGGTCAGGTTACCTGTTAATAAAAACAAATATGTTGATTTTGTTGTCATGGTCTGTTCAATCAAGGGTTATGTATGGCAGCTCCTCTTACCTGACCCCAGCATGAGGGGTACAGGACTTAAAATTTTCTGTCCATATTCTTGCAAAACCATCATGTGAACCCATAGCCAATAGTTTTCCATCACTCTGAGGGCCAGAAAGAGACACAAACCCACAAAAGCAGCTTAGAAGTGGGAGCACCGAAGAAGCTCAGAGAGCCTCTCTCAGGATCCCAAGTCCAGAAAGTTCTTCAGGCAATAGTTGATGCCATGCAATGTTAGCACACCCTGCTCTTATATCAACATGCGGCATGAATACCAAGGAGACAAGGGAGCAATGAAAACACAATGGAACCATTCACCACTTTGTGTTCTCTAATGAGTGACAGAACTAAAAGCACCACGATAAAAGTTATCATGAGACTTTGCAGAAAATAAAAAGCAGTAGAACTGTGTGTATCCCATGTGTCAACACATATAACACCTGTTGCTGAAATCCCAAGGGGAAGAGGCACCTTTCCTAGGCTGCACCTTATGTCTCCGCAGGAGAACTACCTTGTAGCTCCCAGCCTATTTCCCCACCATGAGACCACCAGCTCATTTTGCTGAAACATATTCATGACGCAAAGATATGGCTACCAAACAACCAGCTCACTGTCTGCCTGCTGTGGCCTTATTAAGAGCTCTTAGAAGCCAAGACCACCTCTATGGCTAGCCCCCCAGGTTGGCCCTGAGTACACAGGACCACCTGCCTCCTATATGCACACATTCCATCACTGCAGCCCATGCCTGGCTGGCAGATTTTACCAATTTCAAAGTGCTCGGGGTGGAAGATGCTTATGTTCCAGTCCATGGAGATGACATCTTTGTTACTTGGGATGTCATGGCCCCTTCTGGTATACAGTGCCTTAACATAAGCTGGGTGAAGGCCCTGTTGCCACTCTTACTCAGGTTTCATATCTTTGCAGTTGAGTCTTCAGATATGCAGAATAAAAACACAGGAGCCTCTGGTGTTTGGTTCGAATGGGATGAAAAGCTCACTGCAGCTTGCTCTCTGGCCAGGTGACATCGTTGGCATGTGCTTTTCTGCCTTTTTCATACCATTGGATGCCTGTTTCTGTCCTTGCCGTCTTTGCATTTGGTAATTTTAACTGCCTTGTGTTACTCTTCACCTCACCGGGAAAACGACTTGAACTACAGCTTCTGCACAATATGAGACCCATAGAGAAGTTGCTCATAGAGTCACCCATTTCTGGGTCTGTCCAAACTGGGATAAGAAGGGGAGTGCATGTTCCTCAAGGCAGAACTCCAGAGAAAGGCAAGCAGCTTGCGTCTCCCTGACCCTGGAGTGCCCCGATCCTGACTTCCTTACTTGGAAGCTAGCAAATTACTGACAATTCCAGGCACAAATGAACACCTCAGACTCATGGGCCCAAAGGACTGTGGCTTTCTTGGGAGGAATCTCAACATCCCCATCTATTTCAATTGGCTTTTGTGATTATCTGTCATAGGAAACATAAGGAGACATGTGGCTTACCAATACAAGAGGAAGGCATTTAAAGGGCACTTTTGTTTCCAGAAACATCTTGTTTTTATATACTAAGTAATACTACTTCTAATGAGTCTAACTAAATTGTGGCTTTTGTACAATTTAGAAAATATATCAGATTTCTTTATAATTTCACAGTCTCTAAACTTCACCAAAAAATAAAAAGTTATTTTGGCCAAGTGTGGTAGCTTACACCTGTAATTCCAGTGCTTTGGGAGGCAAAGGATGGCGAATTGCTTGAGGCCAGGAGTTCAACCCTGGCACAGGCAACTTGGCAAGACCCTATTTTTACAAAAAATTGAAAAATTAGCCAGATACAGTGGCACATGCCTATGGTCTCAGCTACTCAAGATGCTGACACAGTAGGATTGATTGAGCTCAGTATGTAGAGGTTAGAGTTAGGCATAATTATGCCACTGCACCCAGACTAGGGGACAGAGCAATACCCTGTCTCTAAATGCTCCCTGGCAAAACAATTATTTACTCTTTGTAATTGAGGCCAGCAAATTATAGCTCATGGATGAAATCTAGCCACCAGCTGTTCCTGCATAAATAGTATGACTGGCACTCCACATGTTTTCACATTACCTATGGCCACTGTTATGGGTTAAACTGTGTCCCCATAAAATTTGTATCTTGAAGCCCCAATTTCTAGGACCTCAGAATAAGGCTATATTTGGAGACAGGGACTTCAGAAAGGTTAAGTAGGGTAAAATGAGGTCACTACAGTCGACCCTAATCCAATGTGACTGCTGTTCTCATGGAAAGAGGGGATTAGGATGCAGACACCTACAGAGGTGCAACCATGTGCGGAAATGGGGAGAAGACAGCATCTACAAGCCAAGAAGAGAGGCCTAAGAAAGAAACCATCTCTGCCCTCACTTTCATCTCAGGCCTTACCAGGCACAGTGGCTCAGACTTGTAACCCCAGCAATTTGGGAGGCTGAGGCAGGTGGATCACCTAAGGTCAGGAGTTCGTGTTCAGCCTGACCAACATGGAGAAACCCTATCTCTAATAAAAAATACAAAATTAGCTGAGTGTGGTGGCACACGCCTGTCATCCCAGCTACTTGGGAGGCTGAGGCAGGAGAATCGCTGGAACCTGGCAGGTGGAGGTTGCTGTGAGCCGAGATCATGCCATTGCACTCCAACCTGGGCAGCAAGAGTGAAATTCTGTCTCAAAAAAAAAAATTTGTTTGCTGGTGCACATACGCATGTGCACGCACATGCACACACACACGAGTGCACCATGCATGGAACATATGCATGCTCTGAACTTACATACATGCTGAAGTGGCATATCTACAGGTTTATAGAGGAGTAGTAAGTACAAGTGAAGCAGGTTCTCTGGATAGAAATTCAGACTCACTGACTGATTTGCCATGTACTCTCTGGCAATCACCTTACAGGGAATGATATTCTCGGATTTTGCAGACTACATACGCTGATGTCCAGTGTTTGGGGCCCAGTGCCCTTGGCAGAAACCGTGAGCTCAACGATTATACCACAATTTGCCCAAAAACACTCAACATGGAAGGCGAGAGGCTGAGACCAAACGTGTCCACAAATTAAACACTTTTGTTTATGATGGGCAATAACTATGTGTTACAGGAGCGTTCCCAGATTAGCAGTGCACGCGATTTCCTAAAGTTGAAGATGAGAATAAAGAGGGTCAGGTTGAAGGGTTGTGATTGAAAAACTGGAAGGGGAAGCTCTTCCGGCTAGATCTTAAGCAAGCACTAGAGAGCAGCTTCGAAGACACTGATAGCAGATTTTAAGAAGGCATTTGGATTGGCCGAGATTTAGAAGAAAACAATCAACCCAGAGAGGCCCACCGAACTGCAAGAGCCCGAACACTTACTGATTGCATGTGCTCCTTTCTCTTCCCAATTTACTGTTGCCTCTCCATTCTTTGGTGGATTTTGCTGGGAAAGGGCAGCTGGGGTCATGGTTGCCACCTTTGCCATGGCTGCTGCCTCTGCGGCTGCTGCACTGTCTTGCTGCTGAGAGAGCTTCTCTCCGAACTTCTGCTGCCGCGTCTGCACCACTTCAGGAATCACAGCGTCTGTCAGGGACAGGGACTCTATGGGTCGGCTGTCGAACCCTGTGCCATCCTGGGGAAGCAAGCCAAGGGACAGCCATCAACTCACGTGGGTGAGGGTTCTGGGAACGGTCTCTACTTTCTGAGCAGGAAGGGCTCGGGGAAGCGGAGCATAAACAGGTGGCTCCCAGCAGCCAGGGGGCCGCGGCGGAAGCAACAGGGACCCGGAGCCGGGGAACCTGGGGTGAATGATTCCAAGGTGGGCAAACGGCGGGGAACATGGCGAGCTGTTGTTAAGAACTAGGTGTGACCGCTCTTCTGAGTATCAAACCCAGTTGCGGCATTCAGGACAAAAAGGTCATTTATTCTTGACAAAATGTGTTATCCCTGATGCAGTGATTCGCAACAGGGGGGTGACTGTGTCTTTCAGTGGCTGTTTCCTTGTGGCTCCTTGGAAATTGAGGGCAATTGTCTAAGGTCAATAGTTCCAAACTGCTATGGAGTGTTTTATCTGAAATTTTGGTTCACAGCCTTCATTGGATTACCTATTGGGGCAAAGTAAAACTGGTAAGCTTGTATTGTTATCTCTTGGCTAAGGTTCCAAGCTATTAGATCTCTTTATGTATGTGTATACATTTCTAGATGTGTTTATTTGTATGTAAACTTATTTTTACATGTTGTGTCTACCAAATTGTTTTATAAGTAAAAGAGCTCTCATAAATTAAGTAAATAAGTCTGAGCAATTTTCAAATTCACATGAATTAAATATAACTTTACTAAACAAGGTAGCTTTAAAATTATTCATGGAATAAAAATATAAATGCCTTCAGAATTGTCAGCATGCATTTTCTCTGAATTTTATGTTTGTCTTTGTTACCTGTGCCATGAAAGCCTCAAGCCCCTTTCCTGCTTCTAGTTGTCCACTTTTCTGGACCAAACGAATTTCATTTCACATATGTTGATTAATGTCTCATGTCTCTCTTGTTAAAAGAAAAAATTAAGTACAAGTGAATCAGATAATTGTTTTGGGTAAACTTTTTCTGTAAATTAAAATCTCAAAGTTATTTTTATGTTCATTTAATATCTGAGTCATTTCCATTAAAAAAGGTTATAATATAGAGATAATATGTTTCTAAAATTGTGGAATTGTTCTTATCTATTAACACCCGTATCTGATAGCTCAAGATTTCTTGCCTTTTAGGGTTTCACCAAAGTTTTATGTTACTAAGGATAAAAATTCTAGTTAACATGTAATCCTGTATATACAATGTGCCAGAAAGGGTTAGGTTATTAGTGAAAAGAAAATAATTTTGGTTAATTCTGAAGTAATCTAAAAGTTAGCTTAAATTACAGATGTGAAGAGGTTATTTATGAAACAATGTAGTAAGGAATCATTAGGTAAGGGAGAAAGATGTGGAAAAAGTTTA
>NW_026653281.1:0-14512 GCF_009828535.3 Hylobates moloch | reverse complement strand
AGGCATTTAAAGTCCTTCCCTGGCATTGGTAACCTATGTATAGCATTCCCCTCTCAAGGACTGGTACTGGTGCACAGTATTCTGTGTCACAAAGGATAGTTCAAGAGATTTATTGATGGGTTAGATCTGGAAGTGGTTTGTATCACTTCTATTTGCGTGTCCTCATCTGCTGCAAGGAGGGTCAGGACAGGTGTCCATGAAGAAAAGGAGGCATGTACAGTGGCTCACTCCTGTGATCCCAGCAATTTGGATGGCAGAGATGGAAGTATCACTGGAGCCCAGAAGTTTGGGACCAGTTTGGGCAGCAGAGCAAGATCTTGTCTCCACAAATAATAAACAAATTAGCCAGGCATGGTGGCGTGTGTCTGTTGTACCAGCTACTTGGGAAGCTGAGGTGGGAGAATCACTGGAGCCCAGGCGGTCAACGTTACAGTGATCTGTGACTGTGCCACCTCATGCCAGCCTCGTATCAGAGTGAGACTCTGTCTCAAAAAGAAAAAAAAGGAAATGGGTTTGCTAAATAGAAAACCAGTGTCTGTGATGCATGGAATACTAAGGAAAGCAGGTTGAACCTGAAAAATTCCTGTGGCTAAACAACTCAAATACCATGATATGGTTTAGGGATTAATGGCTATACAGAAAAACCCCAGCTTATAAGGGTTCTATATTTTTTTTTTTTTTTTTTTTTTTGAGACAGAGTCTTGCTCTGTCACCCAGGCTAGAGTGCAGTGGCGCGATCTCTGCTCACTGCAAGCTCCGCCTCCCGGGTTCATGCCATTCTCCTGCCTCAGCCTCCCGAGTAGCTGGGACTACAGGTGCCCGCCACCACGCTCAGCTAATTTTTTGTATTTTTAGTAAAGACGGGGTTTCATCGTGTTAGCCAGGATGGTCTCAATCTCCTGACCTCGTGATCTGCCCGCCTTGGCCTCCCAAAGTCCTGGGATTACAGGCGTGAGCCACCGCGCCCGGCCTGGTGCCACTTATATTTTGACTTCATGATGTGAAAAGTGATACACATTCAGTACTTTGAAACTGAATTTTGATGTTTTCTTAGATTAACAATATGTGGTATGACACTTGCTCATGGGGTTGAGCAGCAGCAGCAAGCTGTGGCTCCCAGCCAGCCACACAATCAAAAACTGATATGCTACAGTGTACTGTGTTGCCAGATGATTTTGTCCAACTATAGGCTAATGTAAGTGAACACATTTAGGTCAGGCTAGGCTAAGCTATAATAACTGTGATGTATGGTAGGTTAGGTATATTCAGTTTTCAACTTACCATATTTTCCACTTGGCATGAGTTTATTGGGAGATAACCACATGGTAAGTAAAGGAGCATCTGTATATTAATAGTAAAATGACGGGTTATAATGTTGGGAGGCTATGATGGTGTGCAGTAGTCACAGCTCACTGTAACAGTGGGAGAAAACAGATCATTTTATCTCCACATTCTCCCATTCCCTCCCCACCTCTTACCTCCAAAATCACCACCACAACAATAGGAACCAAAAAAAGCAAAAACAAAATCATAAAACCTGAGCAGCCACAACTCGACCAGGAGAGGTATTACTGTATTACAGAAATGATATGTGGCTATTGAAACCACTTTGTTTTTCTGTTTTATTTTGTTTTTTGTTTGTTTGTTTTGAGACGGAGTCTTGCTCTGTCACCCAGGCAGGAGTGCAGTGGCGCGATCTCTGCTCACTGCAAGCTCTGCCTCCTGAGTTCACGCCATTCTCCTGCCTCAACTTCCTGAGTAGCTGGGACTACAGGCGCCTGCCACCTCACCCGGCTAACTTTTTGTATTTTTATTAGAGTTGGGGTTTCACCGTGTTAGCCAGGATGGTCTCGATCTCCTGACCTCTTGATCTGCCCGCCTCGGCCTCCCAAAGTGCTGGGATTACAGGCATGAGCCACCGCGCCCGGCCAAAACCACTTTGTTTTTAACAGTGACACCATAAGGTTGCAATAGCATTAGTCAAAACTGGTGGGTTCTGCTTACCTGAATGACCTTGGGAGGGCAATGGAGATTTGGGAATTGTCTCCCTAGATTGCTAGGCACAGACATTAGTCTCTGGCTTCACAGCCAATGATGGTTGCAGAATCACTCAACTTCTAGTGGTGTTTCAACTCTAGACTGAAGTAATTTCCACAGCATACAATACTCCAGTAAATCTTCTCCATCCAAATACCAGTAGTGGGATGATCCTGGTGATGTGCCTATGAGGGGAGGGCTGGATAATCTTGCAGTACTGATAGGGGAACTCATAGAAATGCTGAATTGATTATTGAAACTATTGTTACCATATTTCCACCCCTAGCATGTGAAGTAGGCTTTTTTTCTGTTACAGTTAGAATTAGGAAACGTATGTTGCTGCCTGTTATGGAGAGAACAAAATGTATTATCAAAAAGCATACTCATATTGTAGTGCCAGGGTGACATAGATGTGCACTTCTACAGTTTGCATGTCTGCTTGGCAGGACTGGGATTTCACCATAACTTATGAGTCCTCTGAAGCAGCACATGGACATCTGCAGGGACTCACTTTCCTTCACTCAGAAAGAAATTGACCTTGAACACTACCATCAGCTGGCAAAGTAATGATCCCATTTCCTGTCAAAACAAGCTATCTATTTGCTCCAAAAGTATCTGTTGTATAAGAGAAAAAAATGCAAAAATAATACCCTGAATCAAGAATGCTTGAGTTTACAAATGGCATTGTTTGTACCCTGTGTGTTGGAGGTATTATTTCAGGTCAGTCATTCTTGTTTTGATTGTTTCACAAGGCTGCCAGGACAAAATAGTAGCACAGTGATGAGCCAATGGTCTCCTGGGGAAAATATAGCCAAATGACGTTTCATTTGTTTATCCTGCTTTCCCTTGTCCCTGATTTTTCTTCTTGTGTTTTTTTTCCACAGCATCATAGGATATTCTATCTGTTCTTAGTGTGCCTAAGAAAGAACTTAAAGTGGGGTTTTCAACTCTGATGTTCATGTCCTAGGTTGCTCATTCTGCAAACTGGATCACGTTGTAAATCTTTGACTTTTGAGCATGAAGATCTCTATCCCCATAGCACAAAACCATGCTGCTCGCAAAACCACAGATGCTCAACAGCTGACACAGTGACACTGTTTTATTATGTTGCATTGTTCCTTGTCTCTGAGCTCTGAGGAATGTTGACATTTACAGACATTGTATGTTGGGTAGTACTAGGAATTGGGATCTAGATATTGACCTCTAGACATCCTGTATTGCACTTTGGAAGTATTCCAGGGCAAAGAAAGAACTAGGTGAATACATAACCAAGCAAGGGAGATTCACACCTTACATTTTCAGGATGAGATTATCAGTTGGTGCTATATTTAAATGCAGGATTTCGAAGATTAAGCACAAGGAGAGGCCTGCCATGTTTATACTCAGGAAGCAGCCCTGAGGGTAAGTCAAGTGAATGGGGTCCATCACTGAATTCTTAAGAAGAAAGGGCAGGAAGGGCCTTGGATTTGTCCACTCAAGGAACTAGCCTGAGAATAGGTAAGTAAAAGGCATACAGGTTGAATTCCCCCTTTTACCTTGAGTTTATATGAATCCTTATATGTTAGATGAGTATCTTGAAGACAGCAGATGTCTGGTTTGTGATTTTTCTTTTTTTGTAATCCATTCTGACAATCTGCATTTTTTAAGTGGAGTATTTGGGACATTTATGTTGAATGTTAATATTGAGATATAAAGTACTGTTCCATTTATCATGTTAATTGTTACCTAGATACTTTTTTTTTATTCTGTTACTGTTTTATAGTCCCTGTGAATTGTATGCTTTTAAGAGGTTCATTTTGGTGCACATTGAGCTTTTGTTTTAAGATTTAGAACTCCTTTTATCATTTTTTGTAGCATTTGTCTGGTAGTAACAAATTCCCTCAGCTTTTGTTTGTCTGAAAATAACTTTTTTTCTCTTTCATTTATAAAACTTAGTTTTTCACTGGGCACAGTGGCTCATGCCTGTAATCCCAGCACTTTGGGAGGCCAAGGCAGGCAGATCACTTGAGGTCAGGAGTTTGAGACCAGCCTGACCAACATAGTGAAACCCTGTCTCTACTAAAAACACAAAAATTAGCTGGGTGTGTTGGTATGCACCTGTGGTCCCAGCTACTCAGGAGGCTGAGGCATGCGAATCGCTTGAACCTGGGAGGTGGAGGCTGCAGTGAGTCAAGATTGCGCCACTGCACTCCAGCCTGGGTGACAGAGTGAGACTTCATGTCAAAAAAATAAATAAATAAATAAAAGCAACTTAGTTTTTCTGGTTACAACATTTTTTGGCTGAGGGTTATTCTGTTTAAGGAGGCTAAAGACAAGACCCCATTCCCTTCGGGCATGTAAGGTTTTTTGCTGAGAAGTCTGCTCTTACTCTGGTAGGTTTTCTTTTATAGGTTGCCTGATGCTTTTGTCATACTGCTCTTAGGATTCTTTTCTTTGTGTTGACTTTAGGTAGCCTGATGACTGTATGCCTTGGTGACGACCTTTTTCCAGTGAATCTCCTTGTAGTTCTTTGAGCTTTTGTATTTGGATATCTAACTCTCTAGCAACGCCAGGGAAATTTTTCTCAATTATTTCCTCAAATAAATTTTCTGAGTTTTTTGCTCTTTTCCATCAGGAACACCATTTCTTCTTAGATTTGGCCATTTTACATAATCCTATAGTTCTTGGAGACATAGTTCATTTCCTTTGATTCTTTCTTCTTTATTTATGTCTGATTGGGTTAATTCAAAAGCCTTGTCTTCAAACTCTGAAATTCTGTATTCTACTTGTTCTAGTCCATTCTTTAAACTTTCAACTGCATATTGTAATTCCTTAAATGTGTCTTTCATTTCCAGACATTCTGATTGGCTTTTCTTTAAGATGTCCATCTCTTCAGAAAATTTTTCATTCATATCCCGTATTTTTTTAATGTTTTTGTGTTATTTTTCCCCTTCCCCTGGTATCTCATTGAGTAGCTTAATAATCAACCTTTCAAATATTTTATCTGGTATTTCAAAGATTTCATCTTGGTGTGGATCCATTGCTTGAGAGCTAGTGTGATCTTTTGGGGTTGCTATAGAAATGTTTTTGTCATACTACCAGAATTATTTTTCTGGTTTCTTCTTGTTTGGGCAAACTATTGTTTTCTAATTATTCTTGAATTTATCTTTGATTTGACTGTGTTTTCTTTTCTTTCTTTTTCCCCCTTAGGGATGTGACTTTAATGATTATAGTTTATTACAGCCTAATTCAGCTCCTGGTGCTTTCAGGATGAAGACTTGTATGTGTTCCTTTGTTCTAGACAGTCTTTGTATGATGGCTTTCTCAGATGCTGATTGTAGTGGTAATGTGCTTCATGTGAGCAAATTCACTGTCTTCTATAGGGTTGGAATGACAGAAGTCTCTTGAAACTTATCTCATTCCCCTGTGGTGTGCACTTTTATATTTATTTATTTTTCCCCAGTATTTTATTTACTGAGTTGAATAGTTCAGGCTTCAGGACAATAGGGGAGGTGTCCACAGGTAAAAATTGCTGACAGTAAAGCAGGTGGGTAAATGTAATACCCAATGGTGGGCAGAAGTCCCAGCCTTGACAGACGTGGCTGAAGGAGCTGTTAGTGAAAGCATTGAGGTCTTATCAGAGAGAAGAACTTGAGCCATCTCAGCTCCCTTGCCAGGCCAGCAGGAAAGCTGTCCACTTCCCAGACATACTCATGACCCAGTGTTGCATCTATTCCGATCAGACTGGCTCCTCTTTTCATCTCCAGGAATGGTTATATTCCAAGTATAGAGGAATCATGACTCTACCCCTTGTGCAGGCCTGCACCTGCAGGGTGCTCCTTCTGTGGGGATGCAGTCACTCTGGGAGAGGCTGTTTATAGGTGCACCCATGCCAAGCTCCCATGGGAAAAGCCCCAACTTTGTCTGCGCTGGTGGATGAGAGGGAAAAGAAGTCCTCTTCTCCAAGACCCTTCACAAGCACTAGAGTTGCCTGACAGTTGGGATAGAGCTACAGACTTTCCTTGCTGAGCCCAGCACTGCAACTGTGCTGCTGCTGAAAGACACTTCCCACCAGTGGAAATATCTGAGACTTAAGGCTTGTCATCCAGGTTCTTTTGTCCCACGGGGTGTTCCCTTGAGGTGGTGCACTCCCTCTTCCTCTAGAAGTCCCTGATAACCAGACTACTGTGAATGCTGTTGCTAATTTGGGTCTAGCTACCCAGTGTGGCTGCCATGCTCCAGCTTGATACTGTGGAATGTCTGCAACAGATTCGGAGATGTGACCTGTCCTCATGTCTCCCAGCAGTGAGTACCAGCACCAGCTCTGATGGGGGTGGTAAGGGAGTGATTAAGACTGTGAAATTCCTTGGTTATAGATAATGTTAGTGTGTGGGCTTTCTCAAATGCCAGTTATAGTAGCAATAAACAGGTCATGTGGACAGACTCAGCACCTCCTACTTAGCCAGGGTGATGCAACAGTGTTTATAAGCCGAGGTCACATGCAAGTTTTCTTCTTTCTGGGTGCAGTGTTATTATACATGGAGATGCTGTGATGGACTGTATTTGTTGGCTTCCAGCCAGGAGGTGGCATTTGCAAAAGCTCACTAGCTACAGTAGTAGTGTGCGGATTTGTGCTTCCCTTATGTTACCCAGGGACAGTACTCTGGTTTCTTAGGCAATGAGCGGGCCGTAGAGCTCCCAAAAGTTTCTGTTCTTTGTTTTTAAGTACCAGGGTGGGTTGTCGGGCAGAGCCAGGTGGGTGCTGTTTCTGGCAGGTCTGTGCTCTGACTCTCTGCATGCAGGGCAAGCAGTAGCCCTTGTGGGAGTTGGGGGTGATTTTCTGACCACTGGGATAATGTTCCGGAAAGGAGTACATCTGCCTCTGCTGAACAGAAGAGTTTGTGTAGGGAGTGGGGAGTAACAGGCTGCAGTAAGCCCCACTCTGCTCCCACACCCTTGGCAAGACAGATCTCACATCCACAGTTTTTCACTAGCAGCAGCAAGCTAAGTTTCAGGCTATCTATGCTCAGAACTCAGAACTGCCCCAGGCCATAAGTCTTACCCACAAAGAAAGACATGAACCTTGGCTTTCAACACCTGCCCCTCCCAGTCCGCCCATGCAACCGGGATGCCCAGCTCCCAGTGCTTGTGGCTGCAGCACACTTACCACTCACCCCCAAATCTGACCAAGGGAGTTCTTTCTCACTTGAGGTTATATCATGAAATTCAGTTGGGAGCTTCTCTCAACCTGCAACCATTGCCTGAGTTAGTTTGCAGACTTCTGCAATATCCCCTGTGAGGCAGAATAACAGAGGGCTTCCCTCGATCTGCACTGGAGACTGGGAATGCATGCAAGGCTCTTCCTGCTGCTGTTCCTACATTTATATTCCTCACTGCTCCCTAAATCAGTTCCAGCACTGGGTAGGGTTAAGGCCTTCCCCTGTGGTTTGTATTTCCAGTTTCCCTGGTTGGGGAGTATATCCTCGAGGCAGTCTCCCTTCATCTCACACTTTCATCTGGCTCATGGCGTAGACTGCAGCCTGCCAGTTCTTTCAAAGAATGAGTGTATTTCAGTTTTCCTATTAAGTGCCTGCATTGCTTCTTGGAAAAAAATTCACAGTGTGAATATCTATACACAATTTTGCCTTTCCAAGTGGGAGAGGTGTGCTAACACAGTCTCCAGTCTGCCATCTTTGAAAAAAGAAAAGTTTACATTTTTTAAGATTAATTTTCTATGACCGCTATTAGTTCCTATTGCTTAAAAGGTTGGCTAGATGTATAAATGTCTTATAAAACTTATTTGTGTGTTTTAATGCATTTTTAGTAAGACCTCTAGGTTTCAAAGCTGACTGACCTGGGTTTGCATCTCAACTCCTCTACACACTGTCTGTAGGGTTAGCGGGGGAAGGTTTTTTAAGTTAATATGGCTAAGCTCCTATTGGTAAAATTAGGACAATACTATAGCTTATCTTGTAGGGTTGTTATGATGATTAATTATATTTTGTAAAGGTGTCTGGTAGACATGCTAAATAAAAATTAGCAATGATGATGATGAAGAGGATCATGGGAGTGACGATGATGATGATGATGATATTGATTACTGTGATGGGGAAGCTGATGGCAAATCATTAAGTGCCTGGTAGGTCAGACTAAAATATTTTATGTAGATGTAATGTGCAGTCAGATATTAGAGATAGAGATATTTAAAGTCGCTCTAGCCTTTCAAATCCAGCAGAAGCAAACAATGAGGAATCAGAATGATGTAATCATGACTTGGCCAGAGTGCCATGGATGTTGTCACTTCACCAGGGCTATTAGATAATTTAGACAGCTCTCAAGCAACAGGAGGTCCTGGTGCTTTCATAATCAACCAATTGTAACCAGATTTCACTTCCTGTAATTTCCACTGAATTTCATCACACAGAGCTACTTAAAATGTATAATTCATAGCAGAAAAGAACAATAGAATTTGTAACTCACAGACTGGGTATGTAACTGCAGCTGTCTTATTCGCATAACTAATTTAATGATACATAAGACATTAATGTGTTTGTTTTGTTTATGTCAGAGAAGAAGCTCAGTTCTAGATGTATTGAAGGAGAAATTCTAGATCCCAAACGTATGCCAATGTACGAAACCCCAAGTGAAGAGGCCAAGGTGTGCACTTGGTTTCTCAAGTCGCCCCCGCGGCCCTCTTCCAATTTGCCCCTTCCCCTCCTTTCTCCTCCCTTCCCCTCCTTTTCCCTCCCTCCCACTCCTTTTCCCTCCCTTCCCCTCCCTCCCCCTCCTTTTCCCTCCCTTCCCCTCCCTCCCCCTCCCCTCCTTTCCCCTCCCTTCCCCTCCCTCCTTTCCTCCCTTCCCCTCCCCCTCCTTCCTCCCTCCTTTCCCCTCCCTTCCCCTGCCCTCTCTTCCCCTCCCTTCCCCTCCCTTCCCCTCCCCTCCCTTCCCCCTCCCTTCCCTTCCCCTCCTTTCACCTCCTTTCCCCTCCCTTCCCCTTCCTTCTCCTCCCTTCCCCTTCCTTTCCCCTTCCCCTTCCCTTTCCTTCCCCTTCCCTTCCCCTTCCCCTTCCCTTCCCTTCCCTTCCCTTCTCTTTCTTTCCTATTCTAAAGCTTTTTGATAAACTTCCACTCTGGCTCTGAAACTTACCTTGCTCTCTTCTTCTGCCTTGTGCTCCTCAGTCGAATTCTTTCTTCTGAGGAGGCAAGAATTTAGGTTTCTTCAGATCTGTAGCAACGGATCCTCACTTATATCTCAGACTATGTAATACCCTAGCATTCCATAGTAAAGTGGGGGTGGCTGGTACATGAAGTAGGGGAGATGGGGATTGCTGTGCTTATGTGGAATCCATCCATCAAAGTGCATGCCTAGTTATTATCCCATCCAGCTGATACTAGGTACTAACCAAGGGCAACTCAGAAGAGGTTATAAAAGTTTTTACTGAAAAATTACACCTCTATCTCTGTCTCTCTCTCTCTCTCTCTCTCTCTCTCTCACACACACACACACACACACACACACACATACACATATATACACACACACATAAAGAGAGAGGCTCCCATTATCAGAAAATGGTTTCAGGGTCCTAAAATCCAACATGGACCTTATAATAGAAAGGTGTGGGCAGCAAGCCATCCAGGTGCTGAGGCAAGAGACTGAAGGCACAAGCTGTTCCAGTATAATAAAGAAAATATATACAATAAGAATAGTTATACTAGAAATAGATTATAGATATGATATATGAATACTATTAATCATTAGTTTGTAGCATTACTCTTTATTCCAATATTATAATAATCTTTGTTCTACAATTATAACCTAGGAAAAACCAGGCCATACAGAGACAGGAGCTGAAGGGACACGGTGAGAAGTGACCAGAAGACAAGAGTGTGAACCCTTTGTCACGCCCGGACAGGGCCGCTAGAGGGTTCCTTGGTCTTGCAGTAATGCCAGTGCCTGGGAAGGCACCCATTGCTTAGCAGACCTTGGTCTAGCAGTAGCGCCAGTGCCTGGGAAGGCACCCGTTACTTAGCAGACTGGCAAAAGGAGCCTCCCTTTCCCCCAGGGAGTGAGAAGACGCTGCTCCACCACCTCTTGTGGAAGGCCTGACATCAGTTGGGCCTGCACGCAGCCATCCGGAGGCCTAAACGTCTCCCTGTGATGCTGTGCTTCAGTGGTCACACTCCTGGTCCACTTTCATGTTCCGCCCTGTACACCTGGCTCCACCTTCTAGATAGCAGTAGCAGAATTAATGAAAGTATTAAAGTCTTTGATCTCTCTGAGAAATACATAGAAGAAATAATGACGTAAACTGTCCCCTCTCTCTCTCTGCCTCGGCCACCAAATAGGGAAGGGCCCCCTGTCTGGTGGACACATGACTTGCGTGACCTTACCTATCATTGGAGATGACTCACACTCCTTAGCCTACTCCCTTGCCTTGTATACAATAAAAGCACAGCCAGGCATTCGGGGCCACTACAGGTCTCCGCGCCTTGGTGGTAGTGGTCCCTTGGGCCCAGCTGTCTTTTCTTCTATCTCTTTGTCTTGTGTCTTTATTTCTACGATCTCTCGTCTCTGCACACGAAGAGAAAAACCCACAGGCCCTGTAGGGCTGGACCCTATAGAAAGGCATTTAGATATTTAAAATCTCAATAACAATAGCATTCTTGGAGTAAAATGACAATGATTCACCATGACTTGTAATTCTACATATAGCGTTTAGGCTTTATTATTATTAGTTATAATTTTTGTATGGATTCTTACCTCTGAAATGAGACTCAAGGGCTTTTAACATCACCCATATTGCCCACACACATTTCCTCTCCCCCTCTTTGTTCTTCAGCCAGATCCATAGCTGAATAAACTTTTTTACCATTTAATTTTTATCAAGCAAGACAACAACACTGAAACATCTCTCAAAGCCTGCCTAAAAAAAAGAAAATAACAAATTGGTGGAATCAAACACTTCTGAAGAGAAAAATAAAACATGACTTTGCCCTGGTAAGTTATATATTTTTCATAACTATTCTGACTTATGCAAAGCCACACTTGACATGTTTGTCTGTAACTGGGAGAATGAGGTAAGATTGTCTGTAAAGACATTTGTGTAGTAACTGCCACTTGTCTCTTTGCTTTCGACATTTATTATAAAACCAAGATATAAGGGCTTCACAGTGGAAATAAATGAAGTCCAGTTGCTTTAGTTCCACTAGGCTGTATGACCAACATGACCTCATTCTTGTGGTATTTGGTGATGTCCATACCCATAGTACTAAATATTCTCCTTGGCTAGCAGTTGTCATGGTAACCATCATCTAAATTCATTCCAAGAATACATGACACATGATATGTGAAGTCTCTTCCTCCATATGTGCAGGTGTTTGGAGGAGCCTAGTCTCTTAGTCGAGCCATGCTAAAGACTAAGAAATGTCCTCCTCTCCCACATTTGTTACAGTTGAGCCACTAAGACTGTAACAGTTGGTGAGAATGTAGTTTTCTCACTTATTAAAAAGGGTAAGTAAGTTTTGAGATATCATTTTAGATTGTTCCTTTGGCTGATGGTATGACACCTTTCTGTTGTTATTGAATTTCCACTTCTGATAAAATACTAACTGTGGTTTTAATTTTTATTATTTTATTCTCTCCAGTACAAAACTTTATTTTTTCTTATATTCTCTCTCGCTCTCCCTCCCTCTACTCACACATCCCCACATGCTGGGTCTTCAAAAAGTTCATGGAAAATGTACATTATGAAAAAACTATGTGTGGATTTTAAAATATTTTTGCACCAAAATAAACTCGTACTAACTTCTTATAACATGTATGAACAGGATCTAGTTGTCTGAGGCTCTAGATGAGAAGAAAGATTTCATCAGTGTGACAAGACCCCCTATCAGAGCAACATGAATTCTGCTGAAATTGAAGCAAGAACAAACATCAAATTTATGGTGAAGCTTGAACAGAAGAATGGTGAAATTATTAATGCCTTATAAAAAGTTTATGGGCACAGTACTCCAAAGAAATCATCAATTTACAAGTGAATAACTCATTTTAAAAAGGGACGAGAAAATATCGAAAATGATGCCCCAGCGGCAGACCATCCACATCAATTTGCAAGGAAAACATAGTCTTGTAAAACATAGTCTTGTTTGTGTTCCAACTGAAGAGGACCTATGATTAAGAGGAGAAGCAATAGCCAGCACCATACTTAGTTCAGCTTACACAATTCTGACTGAAAAATTAAAGTTGAACAAACTTTCCACTGAGTTATTTGTTAAGAGGTACAAAACTTCAGTCATGAGATATATAAGTACTGGAGACCTAATGTACAGCATGGTGATTCTACTTAATAATAATGTATTATTATTATTATTACTGAAAATTTGCTACTAGAGATCAAGTGTTCTCACTACAGAAAAGGTAACAATGTTAAGTGATTGCTATGTTAATTAGCTTGATTGTGGGAATCATTTTATAATGAATACATGTATCAAAATATAACACTTTATACACTAAATATATACAATTTTTATGTCAATTATATTTTAATAAAGTTATTTTTAAAAGAATAAATTTAGCCAAGTATGGGCAACAGATATATTACAATATTGGATAGACGCAATTTTTTTTTTTTTTTTTTTTTTTTTTTTTGAGACAGACTCTTGTTCTGTCGCCCAGGCTGAAGTGCATTGGTGTGATCTCTGCTCACTGCAACCTCTGCCTCCCAGGTTCAAGCAATTCTCGTGCCTCAGCCACCTGAGTAGATGGGATTACAGGCCTGTGCCAGCATGTCTGGCTACTTTTTGTGTTTTTAGTAGAGATGAGGTTTTACCAAGTTGGCCAGGCTGGTCTCAAACTCCTGACCTCAGATGATCCACCGGCCTCAGCCTCCCAAAGTGCTGGGATTACAGTCATGAACCACCGTGCCCGGCTTAGACTCAATACTTTTAAGATTTCCAAGCTACACAAATACATTTATACACTTACTTAATACAAACACAATCAAAATATCAGCATGTTATTTTGTAACAATATACAAGTTTGTTCTAAAATCATGTGGAATTACAAAATATATAGAATAGCCAAAAATTATGAAAAAAAATCTGTAGTATCTGATTGAACTATTATACAATTTTAGTAAGCAAGACAGGGTAATATTGGCACAATATTGACAAATAGTTTAATGCAACAGTATATATAGTCCAGAAATATATCCACACATATGTGATCAGCTAAATTTCGCAGGTTTCCAACTACTTTAGTGAGTAAAAGAGTATTTTTTCACAAATGCTCCTGGAGGAGTTGGACACTTGGAAAGAGAAACATCTTAACTCATTACATCATTCAAAAAATAGTTATTCATAATGGATCCAATTTAAACATAAATGTTAAAACTATAGCATTTTTATAATAAAATAAAAACTAATTTTTAAACACCTTGGTGACCTTAAGATATTTTACATAAGATAAAAACATAAACCATCAAGCTACCAATGACTTTCTTCACAGAATTGGAAAAAACTACTTTAAAGTTCATATGGAACCAAAAAAGAGCCCGCATCGCCAAGTCAATCCTAAGCCAAAAGAACAAAGCTGGAGGCATCATGCTACCTGACTTCAAATTATACTACAAGGCTACAGTAACCAAAACAGCATGGTACTGCTACCACAACAGAGACATAGATCAATGGAACAGAACAGAGCCCTCAGAAATGATGCCGCATATCTACAACTATCTGATCTTTGACAAACCTGACAAAAACAAGAAATGGGGAAAGGATTCCCTATTTAATAAATGGTGCTGGGAAAACTGGCTAGCCATATGTAGAAAGCTGAAACTGGATCCCTTCCTTACACCTTATACAAAAATTAATTCAAGATGGATTAAAGACTTAAATGTTAGACCTAAAACCATTAAAATCCTACAAGAAAGCCTAGGCAATACCATTCAGGACATAGGCGTGGGCAAGGACTTCATGTCTAAAACACCAAAAGCAATGGCAACAAAAGCCAAAATTGACAAATGGGATCTAATTAAACTAAAGAGCTTCTGCACAGCAAAAGAAACTACCATCGGCCGGGCGCGGTGGCTCACGCTTGTAATCCCAGCACTTTGGGAGGCCGAGGCGGGCGGATCACGAGGTCAGGAGATCGAGACCACAGTGAAACCCCGTCTCTACTAAAAATACAAAAAAAATTAGCCGGGCGTGGTGGCGGGCGCCTGTAGTCCCAGCTACTCGGAGAGGCTGTGGCAGGAGAATGGCGTGAACCCGGGAGGCAGAGCTTGCAGTGAGCCGAGATTGCGCCACTGCACTCCAGCCTGGGTGACAGAGCGAGACTCCGTCTCAAAAAAACAAACAAACAAACAAACAAACAAACAAAACAAACAAACAAACAAACAAAAAAAAAACTACCATCAGAGTGAACAGGCAACCTACAGAATGGGAGAAAATTTTTGCAACCTACTCCTCTGACAAAGGGCTAATATCCAGAATCT
>NW_026653280.1:0-14516 GCF_009828535.3 Hylobates moloch | reverse complement strand
TTCCTGAGAGGAGGTAGGAATTTTAAATTGGTTCCTCATAGCATTACGTTGCCGCAGAAAATTGCACTAACTTAAAATCTCATCCGTAATGAATGGTCTATTTAATAGGAGAAACACACACATAAGCCCAATGCTTCGTTGTTATTTTAATTTGCACTTAATCTGACAGTTTCTTAGAGTAAACTTCTTTTTATTTGTTGACCCTCTCATGAATTTTATTTATGTTGTTTCCCCATTTCTCTTTTAGCGTCTTTAAAAAATTAATTTAAACATTTTTATAAAATTAAAGTTTGGCATATTTTCTAAACTTTTTTGTTAGCATGTTTTTGTTTCTATTTTAGCATATTGGAGTTATAACTTATGTAGTTAAATCTTAATTTTTTAAAACGTTTTCTTTCTCTTTTTCCCCCAAGCCTGCAATGTCATTCCTCCTTCTGAGGCTTGACACATTTATTTTTTTGGAAGGTGAAAGGAATTGATTTATTACATTTAAGCCAATACTTCATCTGATATTTGGGTTGGATTTTACAGGGGGCTATACATTGATGCTTTTCCAAGTTGGTACTTTCTTTGCTTATTGATATGTGACTCCTTTTTCATTATGTGTTAAATTCCTGTTAACAGAGTCTATTTCCAGGGCATCTATTCTTTTACACCTACTATGTCTCTTGTTACTGTGGTATTCCACTACTTTAATAAATGAACTATTATATTAAGATATAAAGTCTGGGAGAGCTAGATTTCCTTCATTACACTTAAATTTTACAACTATCTTTAATAGGCTGAACTGTTTATCAGGTAGACTTAAAAAAATAATTCTAGGCCAGGCCTGGTGGCTCACGCCTGTAATCCCAGCACTTTGGGAGGCCGAGGCAGGTGGATCACCTGAGGTCAGGAGTTTGAGACAAGCCTGGCCAACATGGTGAAACTCTGTCTCTACTAAAAATACAAAAATTAGCTGGGCATGGAGGTGTGCACCTGTAGTCCCAGCTACTGAGGAGGCTGAGGCAGGAGAATCACTTGAACCCGGGAGGCGGAGGTTGCAGCGAGTCCAGATCACACCACGCCGCACTCCAGCCTGGGTGACAGAGTGAGACTTCATTTAAAAAAAAAAGAATAATAATAATTCTAAGTCCCTCCAAAATGACACTGAAATACCCACTTGAAAAGTTACTTTAATCTGCTTATCCAGAATATATTTGCCTATCCTTTTAGTCAAGCTCTTCTACTAATATATCTTCTAGTAAATATTTTTAGAGTTTTATCTGGGTCACAGAGTTTTTATTAAAACTATTTTTTAGTATTTTGTAATTTTTTTTTTTTTTTTTTGAGACGGAGTCCTGCTCTGTCACCCAGGCTGGAGTGCAGTGGCGCAGTCTCGGCTCACTGCAAGCTCCGCCGCCCGGGTTCACGCCATTCTCCTGCCTCAGCCTCTCCGAGTAGCTGGGACTACAGGCGCCCGCCACCACGCCCGGCTAATTTTTTGTATTTTTAGTAGAGACGGGGTTTCACCATGGTCTTGATCTCCTGACCTCGTGATCCACCCGCCTCGGCCTCCCAAAGTGCTGGGATTACAAGCGTGAGCCACCGCGCCCGGCCAGTATTTTGTAATTTTTTATTATGAACATAATTTCCCCCCACTGTATGGTCTAGCTGGTTATTGCTAACACATAAGAATATTTTAAATTCAGGTACAGTTGTACTGAAATCTTTGTTAGTTTTTCAGCCTTTGCCTAGGCCATTATTTTATCTACCCATAATGATAATTTTTGTCTCTTTCTTGCTAACATTTTCACTTCATATATTTCTACATTTTCCAGAGCTTTTAAAAACAATATTAAATAATGATGCTAATAGGGGCATTATTGTTCTGTTCCTGATTTTGGTAGGCACATAGTTTAATTAAGTATTATGTTAGATATTTAGGCTGTTGTTTTAAAGCATATCTTTTTGTAATCTTGTTAAGGAACTACCCTTGCATTTAAAAATGGATGTGGTAGGAAGTGGTGTGAGATCATTATGTATTTGCTCGTATTTCCTAAGTGGGAAACATGTTGGCATCTGTGAATAAAATGATTTTTTTTGTGTGTGTAGGTGGCTTGTAACTGTTACAGACCATTGAATTCTCTTTGCTTGTATTTTACATAGGATCTTCTATAAATCATAAGTAGTGAAATTGTTCTGTAGCAGTAATTTTCAACCTTGGCTTGCAGTTTATAATCACTTAGGGAGCTTTAAAAATTACTGATGCCTAGGCCCACCCTGAGAGAATCTGATTTGTGTGTGTGTGTGTGTGGGGTGGGGGATGGTGGATGTCTGTGGTGGGGGTCGGGGGGCTGGTAGTTGGGACAATGTGGCCAATGCATCAGGATTTTTAAAAGCTCTATAGGTGATTCTAATGTGTAGCCAGGGTGAGAACTATGGTTTTACAGTTACTTTTTTTTTGTGGTACGTCTATTAGGCATAGGAATTCACCTTTGTAGCTTTCCATCATTTTTGGTATCTTGGGGAGTTTTATAATTTGGTAATTTTCTTTTCCTTGAAAGTTGGAACAAATTCATTAGTAAATCATCCTGGTTGGAGACTTTATTGGGGCAATTCTTTGGTAATTTTTTTCACTTCTTACTTGGTTATTAGCTTATTCATTGTGTGTTTGATAAGTCACGGTTCTTACAGAATATCACTTATTTAATTGCAATTTTAAAATTCATTTTCATATGTTTGCATGATTATAATTTATCTTATGGTTTGTATCTTATAATTGCATCTCTCATGCAATGTCTCGTTTCTCATTTTATTTATATTTTTCTTGATGAGTTTCTAAAATCTTATCTATTTTATTTATTTAAAAAGTCCTTGGATTTATTTACTGTAGCTCTCAGAGAGCTTGAAGACAAGGTAGATTCAAGCTACTTTTCCACAGTTGTCCTCAATTACCTTGTCGTGCTCAGTGTGTGAGCAGGATGCCATATTAAGAATGTTTCCAATGGCTAAAGATATATATTATTCATACAACATAGCACCTAAGCATAAAGAAATGATTTTAACTGGTCTTCAACTGAAGAAGCAGGCAGTCATCTGCTTCAATATGGGAGAAAAATGGGCTGTGTTTTACTTACTGAGAGGCACAGTTTTCTAAAGTAGTTAAGGAATTTTCAAGGATATTTTTGACTATCTCTAAATTTTACCATAACTGCTTTAGAATCCACCTGTCCTTCCCTTCCTTATTCCCTACCACCCCCATACAAGATTAGTCTGAGTCTAGCATTGGGCTAGGCTCCTTGAGGCTCCTGAAGTGTAAGGTGCGGTCTCCAGGGCATTGGATGAATTTCAGATATACCTGCTTGAATTGCCTGAAGGCAAGCAATCATCAGGACCAACAGTCAGGATAATTTTATGCCAGAACCAAGGCAGCTTTGTGTTATTGTTAACGGGAAAAAAATGACAAAACTTATTCATCTTGTGAGAAAGAATATTTTATCTCTATAACATATACATTTAGAATCCCACTGTGAAATCCCAAAGGCAGACTCTAGTTCAGTTTATGGTAGAGCTGAACGATGGATGTATTACTTGAATATCATTTCCTTGTTTTAACCAGATGGTGATAAAAGTATTAAATAATCTTTATGTATTGTATCTTAGATTGTATATCCATTCGCATAGCTTATGTGTACAATGCCTTCTTGGAAAAATTCTCTCTACTTTTTTCTTTATATTAACAAAAAGTATACAGGCAGCTGCTTTGTTGATTTTAAGTTTGCTGAATTTTCATTTCTTAGTTTCTAATTATGATGCCAACAAGTATTATCTTTCGATGCATATTTGGAAGAGAAAGTACTTGATAAAAGCCAAACCAAGTACAGAATAAATCTACTTCTACCCTGAAGATGACACAATTCAAGTAAATTAACCAGAGGTGAAAAATAGTGGATTGCTTCAAGGTATCTATTTAAAGCAGAGTTATGGTTCCTTCACTTCCGACTCCTGCCTTTATATACTGCCTGCCTTTAGCTTTTCAAAAGACTGCATGCTACCGTTTAGGTTGTCTAACCTGCTGGCAGTGGTGAATATAAACATGCCATTAGTGTGTGGTTACTGATTGTGACTTACCAGCTTTCTACCCTCTACACGTCAGCATTGGCTGGGCCTCTCACTCCTCCGTGGCATACTTGTATCCTTTCAGGTGCTGCTCTGGTATGAGGAAACTCTCCTGTGCCTTTGACTTTTTCCTCAAACCCTTTGGTCACCTTGCCATGAGCAGATCACTTCCTTCACAACACCATTAGGGGAGAAGAGAAAGCTGTTCTCCGCTGCAGCTTCCAGATTGGTATTCTCTTCTTTCATGAATATGCTGTCATTTGTTTCAACCACCCCCTCTTCATCCTCATACCTGTTAACTACAGACTTCGATGGTACCTCACCAGAGAGTCATTGTTCCTTCACCCTCTGTATGCCAGTCATCTTTGTCCATACTCCTCTCAGCCACAGATAAGAGTTAACTCTGTGATGTGGCCACTAGAGAAGCTAATCCTAGGTTGCATTAAGTATGGCAGAGATCAATGGAGATGACTGATTTCTTCTGTTTGTGCTGTGGGTCCTTCTCTTGGGATGCTGTTGAGTTCTGGATGACTTCAGGGGACAGCAACTATGACGGTGAAAGAACTGAACATTTGTCATGTGCAAGACAGAATAGTGAAAAGGGATATTTGTCTGTAATGGGGAGACTCAAGTGTGCTTGATAAATGTCCTCAGGAATCTAAAGGGCTGTCATGTGAAGAAAGGGTGACCCTAATCACTGTATCTTCATGGATGGGACCTAAGGGTCAGGGTTTAGGTCGGTAAGAGGAAGAACTTTCTGGCAGAGAGCTGCTAGAAGTTGTAGGAGATGGACCTGGGTAGGGTTGGGGTTAGGGGTCTGGTGAAGGTGTGGAGGAGAGGAGAGTCACAGATTTGTTTGTTCCTTTGTGTAGATAGGGGTGGTTTTTCACTGACAGCCTGCTAGAAGTATGAGAGGATTTGAGTGTTTGTTTGGTTGCTGGTGTAAATGACCTTTCATGGTACTCAGTTCCTTCGGGAGCTGATTCTTGGGTGTTTTGTTGTTTCTTTGCCTTTTAGAGTGTTGCCACCTCCAGTATCTCAGTCTCTGAAATTGCCTTCTCTAGCTACAATATCTACTCCTTTTACTTTCCCTACTTGCTCATAACTACCATCCCTGTTCTTCATTCTCCTAGAAAAACATCCTGAATATGTCCATGTCTTTCCATCCCCTTCACTACCATTCTCACCTAAGCTACCCTCATCTGTTGACTAGAGGAATGGAATAGCTGCCTAACGTGGTCTCCCTGTTTCCATTCTTGCTCCTCCTACAATCTGTTCTCTATGCGGCAGGGAGAGTGTTGTGTGGGATGTTACCTGGATGCAGTGGTTGCCTTTGAGAATTGTACATGCAGGGTCTCCCAGAGGCCACAAAACAGGAGGCTCATGGATCACATTAAAATGCATGAATCACATGTTACATTAAAGTAATTTAAAACACATGATGAGAAGCAAGAGGGAAAGAGATAGGGTAGGTTTACACTCTTGGGATAGGGTACAAGTAGGCAGAAGGACCATACTGCCTGAATTCTGGGGTAAGCAATGGTTCTGTCTCTGTTTCACTAACCTTCCCTGCTACCAGTATGGTTTGGAGACCAGAATTGAGGTTCAAGCAAGAAGAACCACAGACAGAAGGGGCCTCGGTCTGAGGGCACACACTTGCTCTGTTGGAGAGATGCAAGGAGAAGTGTGCCTGGCCATGGCTGTAGCCTGTCAATAAGCCTGCTGGATAGTCTTGGGTTTTGTTTGTGTTTCTTGGGCAGATGTCACACGGGGCCAGAATGGGTGTGACTGATGAAAGAGTGGCCAAATTGAGGCCTCATAAATATTGGGTGCTCATGAATATTTAGTGTCCTCATATATTTAGCATATCATGAATATTTAGAGTCCAGGTGCCTCATGTATATTTACGACCTACTGAAAATCAGTTGTCTTTTGGTTTTTCCATCCCTTTCTTTCTATGTTTAACATGCCCATGCTCTACTTAGCCTACTTACCTAGTGTTATTTAACACATCTCGTGATTTCTGCCTATGCTGAACAAATTTTGCTTACTAATTACTAATCTAGGCCTGAGGGCTCTGTATTGATATACCACAATGAGTTCAAGGGGGAGAAACAGGGATTTGAGGGCCATGGGCTCTGAGAATAAGGTTGTCATGCAACCTCATTAAGTGTGCAAAGGACTTCCTTCAATACTCATGAGATTGAGGTTTTTCTTAGAGCATGGCTTCACTATGTCTGGTGGTTGGAATAATGAATTTGGAGCCAGCCAGCATTGCCAAGAAGTGTTTGTTGGAAGCCTATACTGTCTCAGGAACTGTGCTATGTTTTGAGAAAAGGGACAAAAGGACTGAGTCCCATCATAGCCCTATGTCATGGAGCAATAATAGGCCACCAGATTGGAAAGGAAAGGGAGCAAGGCCACCAGTCCAAGAGTTTTGCAATTGTTCAGGCTAGAAATGCTGAGTGTCCAAACCAGGACAATGATGGTAGGAATGGAAAATTGGGGAAGGATTTGAGAGACATTTGGTTGGCAGAGTTGATATGTATTGGCCAGTGATTCAATACAGAGAGTGAGGAGGGGGAATATCTAATGAAAAAGTGCATACCTTATCATTATCTCATTTAATCTACTGATGACCATCTAAAGTAGTTATTGTCACTGTCAGCTTTTACAGAAAAGGAAACAGGCTTAGGGAGGTAATTTGCTCAGTCTGTTTGGCATTGCTCTAAAGGAATACCTGGGGCTGGGTTTTATAAAGAAAAGAGGATTATGTGGTGCACAGTTCTGAAGACTGTACAAGAAGCATGGCACCAGCTTCTGCATCTGGTGAGGCCTCAGGAAGCTTTTACTTGTGGTTGAAGGTGAAAGGAGAGCAGGCGTGTCACATGGCAAGACGGGGAGCAAGAGAGAAAGGATCCCCTCCTTTTTGCCAGACTCTTGTTAACAATCAGATTTTATGGTAACCAGCAGAAAGAACTCACTCATTACTGCGAGGACAACACAAAGACATTCATGTGTGATCCCCCCCGATGACCCAAACACCTCCCAGCAGGCCCCACCTCCAACATTGGGGATCACATTTCAGCATGAGATTTGGAGGGGACAAATATCCAAACTATATCGGCATCAGAGGTCTCTGTGGTTCAGTCATGATACCTTTATAAAGCCCAGGAGTACAGATTAAGAAACAGGATTGGGGTTTGAATCTGGGGTGTGTTTCAGGGCATGAGGCCTTTGAAGGGATGTTAGACATCTGTGTGGTGATGTCCCTCCAGGCAGGTAGAAGCTCAGCATGTGTTTTCAGGAAAAAAGTCAAGACTAGAAATGGAGATTGGGAATCAGAGGTGCCCAGATCATGACCAGGCTATTCTACCATGTTAGAGGAGAGCCACTGGTGAGGTGATGGAAAGATAAAGGGAATTCAATTTAGTGTCTCTGTTTGGTTTTACTAGTGGTGGGAAAACAGGAAGATTGGTATGAGGAGGTAATATGAGCTGTCCTCATTGTTCTTTGTGTTCCAACTGATACACTATCCACTCCCCGGCCATTTTATTTGGTGAATTTGGCCTAATGGTAAATCTTTCAGGAAATATGGAAATACCATATCATTTTAAAAACAGGTTTTCACAAATTTTAAGGTTAAAAGTATGACATTTTATTTTACAAAGGGATAAGAAGTTTTAGATTCTTTAGGGTCATTTAAAACATATAAGGCAGTTTTTAAAGATTGGCAAGTCTGCATTAGAAAATGGTTGAAGAATATTTAAGAACAAAGAATTTACAATTTATAATTTCTGTGGACATCTATTTTACTTGTGAGTATTTGATTATGTAATAGTATTGCTGTAGCAAAAAGAAAAAAATTTCTTACAGATTTTCACCTAAACATTTTGTTCTGATATTCCCTCACCAAGCTCTGCTTATTTTCTGATTACTTTCCCACCACGACACCAAACTTGCACAAATGATAGACTGGAGGTCACAGGACACCCCAAGCCTGGGTGAGTGACTTGCATTATTGTTAATATCTTTCAAGTGAAAGCTCATAATCCTATAGCTCACTGGCCCCTGTCCAATTCATCTTAGTTTTATTAAACTATCCAAGAAGAAATATGAAAAGTAGCTTCTTTTAGAATCTTGGAAAGGCTTTTATTAAGACTTTTCAATTCTTTCAGACTCTTGATTTCAAATCTCACATAGGCAGATTCCAAAGGCAAGCTGAAGATAGTCGTAATGATGTACTTGCAAGTCATTCTTGTGTAAGGAGGGAGGAATGCTATCATAAAGTCTCAGAAAAAAAAGACCTGAGTAAAAGACAATTTTTAAGTCTCTGGAAATTTTCTGAATTTTTGATTGGCTCACTGTGGTCAGGAGATTTCCCTGTGTGAAGACACAGCTCAAGAGTTGTGTATAGAATACACTGTAATCACGCTGGGTAATGACATTGAATTTGTCAGCAGAGTAGAGAAATTTGGAAGGCTGTAGCAAATCCTGTAGAAAGAAACACGAATAACCACTCTGTTACCAAGCTTTGTTTAGAGAGAAACCAGTCTCTCTTGAAATATTTAATATGATAATTCTTGCTAAGGAAGGTCTATTTGGACTGCAGATAGTTTGAAAAATCATTTAAATGCCTTCTTCAAGCTTTTCTCAACTAAGTGATTGGAAAAAAGAAAACACAGTTAATGAGCCAGCAGTCCAGATGTCAGTGGGACAGGGTAGGTAGTGTTTCTTTCAATTGTTACTTGAGTGGCCTGGGCTTGCTTTCCATGCATCTGGGCCCTGGGAAGAGGCAAATGGTCAAGATTCGGTGCTGTGCATTGATGGCGTTCCTGTCACTTCCATAGGATTTTGATATTTTCTAGATGAACTTAGAGGTCAGATGCACTTATTCCTTGTGTGACCATTTGGAAATTAGTGCAACTGGAGGAATTATAACCCTCCCCTGCTCCCTTTTGGTTGCCTCTATTATCATGTAATTTTTTAGGGTGGGGGGAGTTTGGAATCAGCCAGAAACAAAAGAGGCATCCATTAGCATGGTACCAAAATAGGCGTTCATGCAGCTTCTAATCAGAACAAAATATTTTTAATATTCACAAGTTCTTGTTGGCAAAGAGATTTGTGTGTGTTATGAGTCAAGAAAGAGAGTGTTGCACTTCAAGTCTTGCTTTCATTTCTTGCCAGGACATCACTCTCTTTTCAGTTAGATGTGTTGTATGTACAGAATGTGTTGCTTTTCTGCCAGAATGTAGTTAAAACAACATTATATCAAGCCAGGAATGTCAGAGGTTAATCCAGTAGTTTTATCTCTAATTGTCTAACAGAATAATTGTCAGTTAAATACACCAAGTCCAGACTAATCTGTGCTAAAGAAAGGATAATGATTAGAAATGTGCCGTGATTTTCTAGTATGGTTTATGCCAGTTGTTATCAGTTGAAAGTGATCCTCAGAATCTCCTAGCCCACCCGAGAATTTTTTCTTCTGTAGACATGGGGTCAAGAACTGGCTTCCCTATGATTCTTAGTGCATGTTAGTTGAGAACACTGATTTCCACTAATGACTTGTTTTGGCCCCTTAATAAGGTAGTATTTCTTATATATATATTTTTTAATACTCTAAGATAGTCTACTTGATCAGGCAAATGTAATCACACAAAATAGAAGTCAGTCATTCATATGCCACTTACTCTTATTGGGCATGTGCTATATGTAGGTATTATATCCCATAAAGTGGTGGAGGGGTGGTGGGAAGGTTGCCAGATGAAGTATAAGATACTCAGTTATGTTTGAATTTCAGGTAAGCAATGAAGTTCTTAGTATAATTATGTCCCAAATATTGCATAATTATACTAAAGAATTTGGCTGGGCATGGTGGCTTACACCTGTAATCCCAGCAATTTTGGAGGCAGAGGTGGGCTGATAACTTGAGGCTGGGAGTTTGAGACCAGCCTGACCAACACAGCAAAACCTTGTCTCGACTAAAAATATAAAAATTAGCTGGGTGTGGTGGCACATGCCTATAATCCTAGCTACTCAGGAGGCTAAGGCAGGAGAATCGCTTGAACCTGGGAGACGGAGTTTGCAGTGAGCTGAGATCACACCACTGCACTCCAGCCTAGGTGAAAAAAAAAATTTTAAAAATAAAAAAAAAGAATTCTTCATTGTTTATCTGGAATTCAAATTTAACTGAGCAGCCTGTATTTTAATTTGCTAAATCTGGTCACCCTAGAGGGTGGACACTGGGGAGGGAACCAGGTACTTGAGGGATTAGAGGAGGAAAAGCCAATATCCACTAGAGAAGCTGGCATTTGAATGGTACCTCAAAAGCTTCTCTAGATAAAGATGGAAGAGAAAGGCAGGATAGTCAAAAGGAGCAACATGAGATAAAGTGGTGGGACAGTAAATTGGGAAGTATTTGGGAGAAGATCATAGATTGAATAGGGAAGACGGGGCAAGAAGGTGGTCATGCAAGAGGATATTAAAGCATCTGTTGTTTCGGTGCTTATTCAATGGCTAAGGGGGAGATGTCTAGGGTTACTGTTTCTTATTGTGAGCAGAAATGTGGAATTTTTGACTTCTTATTCTTTTTCTGCAAGGTGAGTGCCAGGTTATTACATACATAACCAAAACTCTAAAGGTGACATTTTAGAAAAATAAAAGTATACAAGTCATTTTAGTAGAGGAATATAGTAAGCAGAAGAGGAAGAAAAGACACTCTGTTATGTGTGATTGTGGTTAAGCCTCTTAGTATTTTTAGGGCACAAACTTGCAGATGTGATGACAAGTGACAATTGCAGTATATCTTCATTTACCTAAGAAATATCTGCCTTTAGACTTGGATGTACTCTAGGCCTGCAGCGTTACTAAAATGAAATTAACATACTTAATTTAAAATAGAGGTGACCCAGGTGCAGTGGCTCATGCCTGTAATCCCAGCACTTTGCGAGGCCGAGGCAAAAGGATTGCTTGAGGCCAGGCAACAAAGCAAGACTGTCTCTACAAAAAATAAAAAGTTAGCCAGGTGTGGTTGTGCATGCCTGTAATCTCAGCTACACAGGAGGTTGAGGTAGGGAGGATCGCTTGAGCCTGGGAGGTTGAGGCTGCCAGCCTGACCAACATAGCAAAACCTTGTCTTGACTAAAAATATAAAAATTAGCTGGGTGTTGTGGCACATGCCTATAATCCTAGCTACTGCACTGGATTGATCATGCCACTGCACTGTAGCCTAGGCAATGATGTGAGATCCTGTCTCAAAAATAAATAAATAATTAAATAAATAAATAAATAAAATAGAGGTGAGAGTTTGGAGTCTTAATTCTGGAAGGTGATTTCCAGAAAAGTAAATTTAGTGGTATGAGCAAAGATCTAAGGCAAATCCCAACTGAATAACATGAAAACACATGAAACATAAAAGGATATATGGCCACTTTGATCTAAATAACACGGAAATGTTAGAAAGTTAAAGCTTGAAGAGTATAGCCAGATAGCAGGGCTTTTACAAAGGAAGAGAAATGTAAAACATGAAGATGAGGAAAAGCTGGACATGTGTCCCAATAGTTTTTATTGGGCAGTTAAGATAAACACCTGAAAACTTAAAGGGCAAATACGGTGCTTTAGTTGTTTTTCTCTTTTGTAACAATATCTTTATTTATCTACCTTGATGATTTCACCTGCTCTTCAATGTGGGCCAAGGACATGGTATCCTGCCCATTTCTTTGATATCCCGAAACAAATTCCTGCTGACGGAGTTTCTGCCATTTATTGTGGAAGACTAAAAACATACAAATTCTGATAATTACAAATTTTAAGTCTCAAAGGACACAGTTGAGAAATCCTATGAATATGTTATTGAAAGCTCTTATGTGCAACTGTACATTTCAAATGGCCCACCTTGGTTTTCTGATTAATATGGAATTGTGACATTAGATTTTTGGTTATCAAAACTTTACTGTTAGTGTTAGACCTGCCTTTTCTCTCTAACCTATGGGTGTTCAGGATTCTTTTTTGTCACCAGGAAGAACTCCCCTGGCCTTTTCTGAGAAGCATCTAGTGAGAGAAGTGTAGAGGCTAAGAGAAGGAAGAATTGGGGGGCTTGACATCTGCAGGCTCCTGGAAGAGGCAAGTCAGCTGGTGGGGCAGGCCCCGCAGGGTGCATTGCCATAGCAGTGGGTGGGCATCTCTGGAAATTTCCCTTAGAGGAGAGAGGCTGTTCTTTCAGAAGAGCAGCTTCATCTCTCTTTTCTTTTCATGGTGGCTGGTAGCTCTTTTATCCATTTCCATCCTGTTATGCCTATGGCTCTTCCTCCTCAAGTTATATGTAGCTGCAGTGCAGTGAGATACAGCTCGGTGCAAACTATGGAAAGTAATGGTATTTAGTTAGAGTCTGAAAGCCCAACTTCAAGATCTTTTACTGACATTCATTAGGGCATGACCTTGGGCATGGCATTCAACCTCTCTGAGCTTTGGTTTTCTCATCCTTAAACTAAATATTCATATTGCATGTATTATCTGCCTTATAGAATTATTGAGGATTAAATGAGACAGTGTAAGTGAAAGTTTATACTAGGGCTATGATGATGATTGTGATTAGTATTATTTAAAAGCCCAGTGGGTGGGCAAGTTTTTCCCCCCTAGAAAAATATAGGACTCCTATTCAAAGTCTTATGGGACAAAAATCATCACTAACTTGCTTATTTGAATTTCTATAATGAAGTAAAAATGCAAGATAGATGGAATTTTTGAAGAAGCTCCTGATTGTTGAATAATTCTTATATATTTTAAAAACTGTCACAATGTAAGTATTTTTAAAGTAGTATATAATGGTTCCTGAAAATACCTGAAATGCCCATCCTTTTATACGTGTTTAAGTATGCAATTTGTTCTAAATGTCTAATCTTGAATGATTAAATAATTTGCATACTGTTTTCAGTGCTATGAATTAAAGGCTAATTGAAGTATAATTTTTTGCAGTAAAATTATATCATCTTTTATGTAGTACATTTAAAAATATTCTAGGCCAGTTCTAATTTTATAGTTTTATTATTTTAATTTAATGCACCAAGTAATTAAAAATTGCTGCAAAGAAAAGAAGCTGAAAATGATTTTAGGTAATTTCCCCTCAACAGAGTGAAAAGATGATAAGTAGAATAATGGAAGAGAGCCTAACACAGTTCCTGGCACATAAAGATATTCATTAAATATTCCTTAATGAATAAGCAATAACTAATTTCTAAGTGTCTCTAGACTTTGAGAAAAGGCACAATTTTCAGTGCTGTATAAAATACAGAGAAGATAGATTGACATCTTTATATTAAAATACCTCCATGCAGCGTTCCCACAAGCCAATTTTTATTGAATCATTAGATCCACAGTTTGCTCTGCTTTCCTTTTCTCTTTGTTCTTGGAGTAGATTCTCAGGCCTAAGTCAGTTACAGATATTGAGAGACAATTCTCCATGGGTATCATGCATTTCTGTATCTCTTGCAAGCAGAGGCACTGACTTCTCTTTGTTCTGGACTATCTTTTCAAGGATGTTTATATAGCAAGTAGCTGTGGAAGACAAAAATAGTCTCTCCCTCTGGAGCAAAGTACAGGTTTGCTTATAGCCTTGGAAGATAGAGGCTTAGTGTCTCCTTCCAGAATAAAGTCTAATAAAGATAGTAGCTCCCTTGGAGATAAAGAGCAGGGATGCTTATTGCTAATTATAGAAGATTTGGGTTCCCTAAGCTAAGGGTTACTCTCCTGTAATGTAACCCACAGCATGTACAAATGTTACCTGGCACTTACTATGTCATCCTGTGGGAATTGGGGCTTAGGAAACTGGAAAAAGAAATGCTGATATTCAGGCTATTCTTACTGCTGTTGATTAATAAACTGCCTTTTGTCTCTGACCAAGGCACCTCGTGTTTTCTACCAGCATCCATGAAACTATGGAAGGCTAACTTGTCATCTTGCAAGTAGGATAAAATCTCAAGGCCTAAACAATTCTTTTTTCATTTTCTTTTCTTTTCTTTTTTTTTTTTTTTTTTGAGACAGGGCCTTGCTCTGTTGCCCCAGCTAGAGTACAGTGGTGTGATCATGGCTTACTCTAGCCTCGACCTCCTGGACTCAAGCAGTCCTCCCCCCTTTCAGCCTCCCGAGTAGCTGGGACCACATGTGGGCACCACCATACCCAGCTAATTTTTTTTAATTAATGTTTTTCTCTTTTGTAGAGACAGGATTTTGCCATGTTGCCCAGGCTGGTCTCGAACTCTTGGGCTCAAGCAATCTGCCTTCCTTGGCCTCCAAAAGTGGTGGGATTACAGGTGTGAGCCACCGAGCCTGGCCCCTAAACAATCCTTAACAACAGATTGCAGCAATATTTGAGTAACTTGGCTGGTATGGTGTGGTATAGTTGGTACACTCATGTAGGC